>NW_027281716.1:0-20927 GCF_046629955.1 Centroberyx affinis
CACGCCTCCTCACCGCAGGTCGTCACTTGTTTCCTGGGAAAAGAAAGGTCTCCTCCACACAAATGTCCCTCCCCAATCATGCTCGCCCCAACATGGATTTTGTAGGACTTTTTACTTCACTTTACACACAGGGAGACAGGTCCTCACAGATCAATAATGCCCGTAGGGAAGTTTGCGGCATGGAGGCGGTGGAGGCAGCGAAGAAGCTGCTGGGGTACCGGAGAACAAATGTCTGCGATCAGGTGTATGGAGGACCACAAGTGTCACGGAAATAGTAATAAAGCATTTCATTAATTAATAACTAATTGTACAATAAAAATAGGCATTAATAAATTTGTTTACAAATTAATGTATTAATCTATGAATAAATAGACTAAATTACAAAGTAATTCATTATTTGATATTTTCATGGGTAATAAAAAGAGGAATTATAAAAAGAATTTACAAATGAAATATTAATCCAACAATAAATAGTTCAAATTAAAAAGGGATTTACAAAAACAACCATAAAACAGTCAATAAGTACATCATTTAAAAATACATTAATGAATTCATAAATAAATAATGGAATTTAAAAATCTATTTGAAAATGCATTTTAAAAAGATAAATAAATAACTGGATTCACAAATTGAATTAAGAATACAGATTTTAATCAAAAGGGCAATTTCCTTTCCCATTTGCATTTCCATTTCCCCGCTGCTTTTCCTTTTCCTATTAACTATTTGATGTGCTTAGTCATTTAGCTTCTCCGTGACACTTTGGGCCTTGCGCTGGTAAAACGAGGTAAAACAATGCAAATTAGCCATGGGATGTAACAAGCTTGTAAGAGAGCTTGTTATTAATTAATTAAATGCTTTATTACTATTTCCATGACACTTGTGGTCCTCCATACAGGAATCTGAGTCTTTGTAAAGGGAATGGGAGACAACAGACAAGCCAATAGGCTTGTGGGTGTAATTAGTGGTGGGTGTTCCCACGGTGGCATCCCCATTACCAGTTCATTGTAGCAGTCCGCATGTGAGTAATCACTACAATCAATAATAACAATATACACAATTACATGCAACACACTGGACCCAAGATTCATGCAATTGAAAGAGCAACATTCACACAATTTGTATCTCACAGCAACATTAGATAATGCTTCCCTGTGACATTTACAGTGAGGTGAATGGAGACCACCATCAGCTAATAAGAGGCCACTTTACAGTGAGGTAAGTGGAGACTGGCAACAGCCAATGAGATACCAGTTTCCACTGAGGTGAGTGGAGACCAATAGCCCGAGCATAGGATTGAGAAAAGGTTCCCACTCAGCAGACAAAGGCTCCATTCACACTGCAGCTGGAAGTGTCCCAATTCAGATTTTTCCCCTCACATGCGACACAGATCTGTTGTTTTCTAATTAGTGTGAATGGCAAAAAGCTGCATGGAGTCACAGTTTTTCACATGGATATGTGGCATAAAATCAGGTCCTGAGGGATGCAACCTGCGTGATACTTGTATTTGAGTGCTGAAATCAGAATTTGTCAGCATTGCCATGACAATGAGTGAACCTTACATCATTCACCTGAGACAACTGTCATCATTTCGGCAGTTTGGCTGACGCCTCAATTCAGTCAAAACTCAAAGACACATACTGTAACCGAAATGTGTTGAAAAAAAGAAAAATGGATGTGATGTCTAATGCTATTGTTACTCTGCACATCCCTGTCAGTTCATATTGGTATGGGATATGGGTTACATCCTAGAATAGATATGAATGTCCAAATCAAATATGAGCAGCAATTCAGAGTTCAGCATGAAGGACTGTGAACGTAGCTGATGTAGTGTTTCCTCTGTATTCATAGCAGTATTCATAGCAGTAGTGCGCCACCACAGCAAGGTGGACACCTTGTGAAAAATGTGAAAGTAAAACAAGCAAATAGTAAACATGTTGTCCCCCACCAGTGATGTAGTTCCACCCTTGAGTCAGTCAGTGATTGCTGAGTGGACTTGAAATATGAGTGAAATTGTATAAGCATTTTGGTATGGGACAATAAAAGGGCAGATTGACCATATATTTCTGTTGCCTACTCTCCTCAGAATTAGGCTTACAAGTTATATCTTGAAATGTAGTAACTGTAATTGTCCTGTTTTTACTCAATAGAGTACAAAATATAAGAACTTCTGTTGCATGTGACTTCTGTTGCTCGGTCATGCCGATTTGCTCTATACAATATCAGGAAGATCAGACCCTACCTGTCTGAGCATGCAGCACAACTCCTGGTACAGGCTCTTGTAATATCACGCCTTGACTACTGCAACTCCTTACTGGCAGGGCTCCCAGCCTGTACTTTCAAACCTCTGCAGATGATCCAGAACGCGGCGGCGCGTCTGGTCTTCAACCAGCCCAAAAGAGCACATGTCACTCCGCTATTCATATCCCTCCACTGGCTCCCAGTTGCTGCCCGCATCAAGTTCAAGTCCTTGATGCTCGCCTACAAAACAATAACCAAAACGGCTCCGACCTACCTGAACTCCCTCATTCAGGTCTATGCTCCCTCCCGCTCACTACGTTCTGCCATGGAGCGGCGCCTGGTGCTGCCACCACAGCAAGGCCCTAAGTCTCTAGCCAGACTCTTCTCTTCTGTGGTTCCCCGGTGGTGGAACGAGTTGCCAAACTCCATTCGATCCGCAGAATCCCTCTCTATCCTTAAGAAAAGGCTAAAGACCCAGCTCTTTAGCGAATACCTCCTTTCATAAAAAAAAAAAAAAAAAAAAAATTTGATGCACTCTATGCATTACCTCATAGCACTGCCTTGTAGCACTCCCTCGTAGCACCTATGTCCTGTTGGAGCAGAACTTAGCTTGTTGCACTGTCTTGTAGCACCTTTGTCCTGTTGGACCAGAACTTAGCTCTATAGCACTTACTCTCGTTGTTCTCTCCTGTCTAGAAACTTGCTTGTGTGGTATGCAAATCTCATGTGTAAGTCGCTTTGGATAAAAGCGTCTGCCAAATGTGAAATTGTAAATTGTAAGAACTACAATACGCAATAAATACAATCCGTACATTACACAATGTACACTACAATACAATTTATAATACAATATACAATATAACATACAACACCAGGAGCGTGAGTGTTATGAATAATATAAATGCTAAATGATAAGTGATATATGGTATTGCACAGTAGGTAAGTGGTAATATGATATTTAGTCAACACTGACAGCACAGTGGTAGTGCAGTGATGATGCAATAACAGTACAACAGTCCAACAACTGTACAATAACTACAGTGTCTTGTGGTTAGAGGTTTGCCCAGAAATTCTCCATTGACTCTCACTTCAACACATCAACCCAGTCTGATGTCTCCAAGTGTGTAGCATGTGTAGATAGACTATTATGTTACCTATGATAACTGTATTGCTTTACCACTGAGTCCCCATTCATTGTCCCCCACATTGTATGATAACTTTAACTGTATGACCTGCTTTACCACTGAGTCCCCATTCATTGTCAATGCCGCCCCCTGGCGGCACAAAGTCAACGTTACAGTGTGACTAACTAACAAACGAACTAACAGATGGAGACCGATCCATAGTCTCCCCTTTGGTGGGGGACAGTTAGCATTGTAAATTAGTCTTTTAGACTTACCACCATCTAAAACTAAAATAAGTGAAATCCAAATGTTTTAGAAGTATTATGATTAAAAAACATTTTTAGCACTACAACCTCAACTTGAAACATAACTTAGACCCAAACAGACAAAAAAAACTATCCCCCCAAGCACCACAGCTGCATAAAATTAGAAGAAACCCTGCGATGGTCTCCACCAGAACATACCAAGAACTCAGGATTTCTATGAGTGCAAATCCAGTTCATATCATGTTGCATTTCATCCCCACTCTCCCCCATCCTTCCTTCATACCCTACTGTCTAATGAAGCAGAAATGATGAAAAATGTGAGAAGCTACACATAATGCATAATTAATATAGCGAAGTGCACATTTAATGTAAGGGAAATTTATGTGGTCTAAATAAGAACATGCTATTGATATCAAAGGAAAACCAGCAGCCAGTCAACTCTAAGAAATTCATAATGGCTTGGTGTGTGTCTAGCTGCTTCAAAGAGTGTGTGTGGTGCACTGAGCGGTGTGTGGCAGGTATCATGATTGTATTCTCTTTCCACGGTCATTTTGTGCTCATTCAAGGAGGTAAAATAAGCCGGTGTTTTGGAGCTGATAGATTTTTCTGGGCCAGAGAAGAGAATCACAATGACCAGAGTAGTGCTTGTCAATAAAGAATGTATCAGAGAAACAGCCCACCTGCCTTTTATCTGAGAGAGGGGAAAAACTGTTTCAACATCTCTTTCATATCTGGCTGGCTGTGTGTGTGTGTGTGTGTGCATGCGGGTGTGTGTGTGGTGTGTGCATGTGTGTGTGTACAACCGCACAGACATACGGCTGAATTCACTCACATATGCCATCCAGTTTTTGCTAATGGTGGCAGTACCAGCGTAGCAGTTATAAAGTCTGAAAATAGAGAAAAGAAATGATTAGACAGAGAGATGTGGCTTTACATCACGGAGTTCTCTGAAATTGTTTATTAAACATTTTATCAGCAAGTGCAATTCAGGCTCTCTTTTTCAATGTCTCTTTTTTTGTTCTTTTCCATGTATAGAAAAACATAATTTCACCTTATTTCCATAATACCAAAATATCAAAAAATAAAATAGGTCACGTAATCACATTACTTTAGCATTCCCCTAGCCTTAACTTAAGCTCTAGTTCCATCAAAATTGTTTTTTTAACACAATGAAAATTACCTTTAATCTAAGATTATATTCAGTATGTATTCAAAGTTACATTAATACTGTTCCATTTACGAAATAACTTCCATTTCTTTAGAAGGCCTGGAGGATTTTATTAGAACACTATGTTATATTTTCCATAAATGCCACCTGTAATGCCTACATAAAAATAAAAATAAGTAACGTGAAATCTGGGTCGTTAGAGCAGTGAGTGTGGGTGGTAGAGCAGTGAGTGTGGGTGGCAGTAATGCACCTTTTCAATTGTTTATCAACCGCCGTTAAACAAAACTGAAGAAGAAGGAAAAGAGCAGTGAGTGTGCAGTCGGGAGTGTTCGGCTTGTTGATTCCTCGCCTGACTGCACTCGGCTACTCTTGTCTATTTTCCAGGCGTGGAAAATCTTACAATGACCAAAACATGACTAGATTCAGAAAACCAAAAAGAAAATGTTCAGGGACTTGTAATCTTGGCTAGCATTAGCAGCTAAACAAAATGACTGCACCAGTTTACATTACATTACATTGCATTACATTACGTCAGTTAGCAGACGCTTTTCTCCAACGCGACTTACAATAAGTACATTTTGTCAACAGTAGTGAAACCAACTGTGCATCACAGTCTTCATCAGCTAAGCCTTTTAATAGGAATAGGAAAGTAGCATTTGTAGAATTTTTTTTTTAATATATATATATATGTAGAAGAAGGGTAAGAAGATAGGTTAGTTCAAGAGGGGTCCTGAAGAGATGTGTCTTTAGTCTCCGCCAAAAGATGGGCAGTGATTCGGCCATTCTGACAGAAGGGGGCGGAGCTCGTTCCACCATTGTGGCACCAGGGATGAGAAGAGTCCTGACTGGGATGAGCGACTTCTGAGCCCACATAGCGGTGGAGGGGCGAGGCGACCTGCGAGGGTGGAGGAGCGGAGGGAACAAGGCGAGGTTAGGAACCTGACCATAGATTGCTGCAGATAGGGTGGGGCAGTCTGATGTACTGCCCTGTAGGCGAGTACCAGTGTCTTGAATGTGACGCATGCAGAGATGGGAAGCCAGTGAAGCGACCGGAAGAGGGGAGTGACGTGAGAGAATTTTGGTTGGTTGAACACCAGACGGGCTGCAGCGTTCTGAATGCACTGTAAAGGTCTGATGGCAGAGGCAGGTAGCCCAGCCAGAAGAACGTTGCAGTAGTCCCAGCTAGGAGTCATTCCTATGTTCCCAGGGTCCTATGTTCCCCAGATTTATATGGCACATAATGGGAACATGACAAAGGGTCCTATGTTCCCAGGGTCCTATGTGCCCTAGTTCTAGGGTTAGGGTTAGGGTTAGTAGGGTTAGGGTTTAGGGTTAGGCTAGGGTTAGGGTTTAGGGTTAGAGACCTTCAAAATCAAATAAAATGATAACCATTGGTTTTGTTGTGTTTATATAGCTGTTTTGAAGCCTTGTTTTATGAAATATTTTAACTTGAAAACGGGTCAAATTTGACCCGAACACAATAGGAGGGTTAATGTGTGTAAACAGAATATTGAACTGGGGAGCATAGGACCCTGGGAATATAGGACCTTGGGAACTTAGGACCCTGGGAACATAGGACCCTGGGACCATAGATACGCTCCCGTCCAGCTACACTCATACAAACTGGAAATTGAACCCCAGTTGTCAGCCCGGTCATCAGCATTGAAGGCAACCGCATACATCCATCCACCACCTAAACCACAACACCCTTAATTTCCACTGCGCTCCTTCAATGTCATGTCTCATTCACATAACCATTGCACACTTGCCACTAACACGTAATTTGGTGTTAACAAGTTGTGTTAACACCAAATGGCCTTTCACATATTTGTGTGAGATCAGGTTGCGGCAGGCAGCACTTTTCGTAAGAGGCAACAAAACCTCTTACGATTATACTTTACATTTTGAAAAACCAGGTATAGTTATTTAACTGCATACTGCATTCAACAAGTTTTGAGGTAGTTTGCACATTACTAACCTGAAAATAGAGGAAAGGAATGATAAGACATGGCTTTCCTTCATGGAATCATCTACAATTATGAGGGGAAGCCTTAGACCACGCGTACATACCAACAATGCCAGAGTTGAACCACGGTCTCACCCTGCCCCCTACTGTTTGGAAGTGAACATAAGTGTATAATGTGCATAATAAAGCATATAATCCATGGCATATACTAATATTGTCAAAGATATTCCATATCTAATATCTCATAAGAGAAAAATACATTAACACAAACGTGACCACACATTAGTTTGCATCACACGAACCCAAGGTAAAAAGTTCATTCTGCAACATTTTAACACAAATGAATCAGCAAAACATGTTGCATCTCTCCCAAGAAGATCATTTAAATCAACAAATCCATATTCTTTTGTTAACACAGTGTCCACAGGCAACATGTCTCACCGATGCAAAGACCTTGCCAAAGTAAGAGTAACAGATATGAAGTACTTAGCTGCCTAAATATATTATTTTAAATCAGAGCGACATGTGTGGCATCAAATTTCTTGAAAATGTCCCGGAGCCGCAGTTCCTCATGAATATACATCAAAAAGCTGAGCTTCAAGTCAACAACCAAAAGCACTTTCTGAATTGGACATAGATCAAATGAATCTTATTCAAGCAGACCATTAAAGCAAATTTGTCCATAGGGCACTTCTAAGTCTGTACAGTTCTTCTTCCGTGGTCCGAATCTCATTAACATTGAGATATGAAGAGCAAGGAGTGATAAGAGTAATTGGAATAAAAACTTGCTTTTTCAAGTTTTGTGAAATTTCATTTGATTTCTGTCTGAGGTGAAATACGGCCATATTTGAATCCATCAATTTTTTGTTGTTTTTTTTTTTTTTGCTTGACAGAGGAAGGTTGTGGTTGTCACAGTGATGCTTGCTTAGTTTACCTAAAATGGTTGACTAAGATGTCATGTTAATAGCAAAATAAAATGTGTGATGCAATGCTAATGTGGTGAATCAGTTTTAAAGGGTTAGTCTCTGAGTCTCTGAGTCTCTTTCCATAAAATGCTCAGTCCATAAAATGCATTGAGTCCCACCTCAACATCCTGTTTCAACCAGAAATCACCAGAGGGGTGTCAAAGGTAGATTCGAGTTGAAAGAAAAATGTCTTCGCGTGCAATTCTACGGAAGCCCATTGAGTTAATTTTCTTTATTTTTTCGAAGTATTCTCGAGATAACAAAGTTTGTTTTCTCAAGATAATGAGAAAATTAGGGTTAGATCTTGGGATAAGAAAGACTGTTTTCCGGAGATTACATGTTTTTCTCATTATCTCGAGATAACAAAATTGGTTCGCTCGAGAAAATTAGATAATTTTCTCATTATCTCAGGATAACAAAAATGTTTTTCTCAAGATAATTTGATTTTAAAATAATTTCAGGAAACATGATCATTCTGTAGACCAATGTCAGAGGAGCGGGTATATTAATCACCGTATCACATTTCTCTTTAAAGTGTAACTAAACCTTAGACCATATTTGTCGATTTGCTGCCATCTAGTGGTTAAATGCATGCTATTGCCATCTGCTATTGGCTGATCTTTGGTGCCAGGTGATGTCACCACCTGTTGTACTCTATAGAAGGTGACATCACCTGGCACCAAAGACCAGCCAATAGCAGATGGCCAATTTCAGTACTTTTCACCATTAGATGTCAGGCTTCACCACAGATTTGGGTTTGTGGTTTAGTTACTCAAGGCCTGACACAGGCTCAAATAGCATTATGCCTTGCTATTACAGATAACATACACATTACTGTATGCCATTAAAAAGACGTTTAGCAAGGCTTCAGCTTTAATCGGTGACACATCCTCAGTGAGCCTGATGCCACTGTAAACTACATAGCTGACCAGCTTCGAGGCCCTGGGCGACTGCACGAGATGTACAATTCTGTATGATGTACAATTATTTTTGGACCCAGAAGGTGTATGACAGAGAAGAGGAAGGAGCCTACAATTACATTTGCGTTACGCACAATTCTTTTTAGACACAGAAGGTGTATGACAGAGAAGAGGAAGGAGCCTCTGAAGAAGGCATTACAGTGTCCCAGGACCAAATTATATGTGGCATATGGGCTCTTATGATAAACTCACACCCTTTGGCATTGATAGTTTCTCACTCTGGATGCAAGCGGACTTCACAAACAAATCTGAAGTTGTTGCAGCTTACTTCATCTGTGCTGTTAGTGAGTGGGGGGGGTGCTGCCCAAAAATAATCATATCAGATATTGGTACCAAGAATGTGCTCGTGAACAGATTGCAATGTTTTTCTACATGATGATGAAAATGGTACAGTTTATGGACTTTTTGTTTCAAAGGATTAAAAGCTGGTGGAGAAACTGTCGGAGACAGAATGTGGACATGGAGAGACTTGTTCCCGTCAGTGGGTTATTTTAATTGTCAAATTCAATAAGTGAGCACACATATTGATGTTTGATCTCATAATAATAATGAAAAATGCCATAAAATGTGCCATTTTTTATTGTGCAGAATACATAGAATGGAGACTAAAGTGGACATCAAACATTAATATGGGTGCTCACTGAATTTGACGATTAATTACAAAGTAATTGGTTTAAAACAGTATTTCTACCTTTATTTTGAAGGCTAAATGGCCAAACCGAAAGTCTTGTTACTGCTAATTCAAGCTAGTCTTACGTATCGAGGCCGCGGTGCGCGCAAACGTGACGTATCAACAGCTAGAATGGTGATTTCAGCTAAATAATGGTGTAAATGTCGGTCTTTTGAAGTCACTTTGGGATCGGTTGGCTTCAAGAGACCTGGATTATGCTGTGAGAGCTGCATGGAGCCATTTTGTGGTTATTTTCTGTTTTTTTTTTTTAAGTCTGAAGACAGGTCTCCGGCAACTGCAGTTGTTTTGGAGAAAGCTGCATTGTACTTCTTCTGGGGATCTCCGAGATTGTTTTATGGACTAACAAACTTTACCCGATTTTCTACTGGCATGGGGGTGAGTAGATAATGACTGAATTTTCATTTTTGAGTCAGGTGTGACACATGCGTGTGAGACACTGTTTCAGATTAATTTAGACAAGAGGATGTTTTTTTCTTAAATGTCACAGTCACATCACATTGTAATATAGTTAAGTAATGTAATTTGCAATTTATTGAATGGTACTGAGTAGGTTATACATAATGTTGATAGGCTGAAATCTCTACTTAGGACAACCAAATGGAAAAAGCTTACAGAGCGAAATACGGAAGTGGAAGAGATTCAAGACTGTGCACGTGCAACCGTTTTTCGAAAACAACTGGCTGCAGTGAAGATTTGCGCTAAATAATGGCGTCAGTGTCGGTCTTTTACACTCACTGTGTGATTGTTGGCTTCAGGAGACTTGGATTATGCTGCAAGAGCTGTATGTATGAAGTACTTTATGTTTATTTTTGGTTCTTTTTCTGCTCTTTTCAGAACTCTAAAGATCGGTCACCGAAGACTTCAGTTGTTTAGGAGAAGGCTGCTACGAAGTTGTGCTGGCAACCTCCCTGTGTGTTATATGGACAAACTTCACCTGTGTTTCAACTGGCATGAGGGTGAGTAGATGATGACTGAATTTTCATTTCTGGGTGAACTATTCCTTTAACTTCCATTTCTTCAGTAACATCATTATCTGATGCCTGCTGCTCAGGAGCATGCTCAGGAGTATGGAGAGGTTAATAAATCAGTGTGTCACAGAGAACATCAAATGTATCTGACATCATCAAAGATAATAACTTCTTAATCGAGGGATAAACTTAAAGGATGTAACCCATATTAGGATATATCTATAAATAAGTTCAGAAATATGAATAAGTTTTCATAAGTTAATTCATTTAAATCAGTTAAAAGAAATGGCTGACAATCTAATGACAAATGATTAAAATTCTAAATTTGTAGAGGGATTTGACTTTTCCTTTGGGACTATCCCTTTAAGAGCCCCTCCTTCCTTTTCCTGGTGTTAACATATTGGGGGCTCATCCGGGATGTGTTCCGGAGGAGATAGGAGCGACTAACCCTAACCCATCGGCGGTAGGTACCAGTGTATGAAAGATTTATCTCACTTCAGCCGACATGTCCTTTCAGGTCTCTAGGAAATACGGCTGATTTTTGAAGTTGTGACTTCAATATCTATGAAGATTTGGTTATTATGCAATAAGCCACGCCCACTTGAATCAGTAATGACCAAATTTCATGGATCTACTTGGATGTCATCCTAGAACATGTGTACAAAATGTCATAAAAATCTATGCAGTCAATTATGAGATATTAACTTTTTGCATTTGTAGCGCCCACTAGTGGTAGAGTTTGAAATGCTTTTGTGGGTGTGTTCAAGTAACACTTCTCAATATTTGTTTCAAATTTTGGCTTGATTAGATGAACAGTTAATGACTTATGGGTAATTTAGTGTTGGGGCGTCTTTCGTTTACAGTTTATTGGTCAATAAAAGCCAAACCATTTGACCTATCAATAACCTTTATACAACTTTGAAAGAGGGTGGTCCCAAAATTGTACATAAAGTTTTGTGCGGGATGAACGGCCTAGGAGGAGTTGTGAAAAAACTGTTTCTTAAATAATTCAAAATGGTGGACAATACAATATGGTGGACATTGAAAGTGATATATGGGTTGGACTCGGCACCTTCCAAAGGATGTAAGTACACAAGTACAAGAATTTTCTGTCTACGACACACGGTTAAGAAGTTATTGGCCAAAACGTAAAGTTGCTTGTTATGGCGCCACCATCTGGCCAATATGTGTGGGCTGCTTTGCCTGAATAGTGGGGAGCCATAGGAGCCCGCCTGCCAAATATGGTTGCTGTAGGACTTACGGTTTCTGAGCTGCAGACACTTTTAGCAGAGAAAAAGAAAGAAAGAAAGAAACAAACAAACAAAGAAAGAAAGAAAGAAAGAAAGAAAGGACTACGTGCTTGGATCCCTAATTACAATGTACCATTTGGCAGATGCTTTTATCCAAAGCGACGTACACATGAGATTTTAATACAATACAAGCAAGGATCTGGGGCCTCATTTATAAAACATTGCGTGCGCACAAAACCGGCCTGAAAATTGTGCGTGCCACTTTTCACACAGATTTTCGGATTTATAAAAACAAACTTGCCGTGAAAATGTGCGCACCGCCACGGAAACTTTGGAGACAGAGGGAAACGGCAACTGAGGTGACAAAGTAGTAAAATAAAGCAAAAAATGGCCTTTACACTTACACAATTTCCAGGCTGACTCCACATCAACTTAGAAACCCCTCTAATAATAATAGTCCTTGTAGGAAGAACGTCTATAGGCTACAACTAAATAGCGTCTTTGTTGCTTTAATTTGAAAACCGATCATTTGTCCAAAAAGCATCTACATTTCACTGACATGGTGTGAATTAGTCTCAAGTAAGTGCATTACAGTCTTTTATTAGAGACCCAATTTGTCACAATTAAATCCGACATTCAAGGTGTCAGGACTGGATGTCTCAAGGTAATAAATAATGATGCGTTATGGCGCACAGGGCGCATTGGAGACGGCGGTGCCAGGCGTCAGCCAGCTTTTCATCCCGGTCGCACACTGTCTGATCCCCTGAGTCAGAAAACGACAATAAAGAACATGTCTGTGCATTTTTTATTCAAATCAAATGAATGTGAAATGTTGAGTGTGTGGTTACGTTCACTCTTTCCAAAAACAAAAGGCACATTTACGATGCCTGAGTCAGTCGCAGCTCTCTCATCTTCCTCTCTAACGTTATCTCAGTGTCACACTATCGAGGTGTAAAGAGGAGAGAGCTCTGGCGTCTCCTCGCCCCGCCAGTGGCGCTGACATACTGTCGCTGTGCAGCAATGTGCTTCTTGGTGTCAACCTTTATATCGGACAATTAATTTTTTATTTTTAGTTTTATAAAGGGTCTGGCTCTCGGAGCTGGCAGCATTATCTGCTGCTGGGACGTTGCCACTCAACAAACTTTTTATGGTTGGTGATGCACGAACTGAAGCCACCAGGGAAATTTATATTTTCCGTCTGGCTCCAGCTTTGCCATTTTCTCATAAAGAGAATGGAATGACAAGCACATTTACATACACATCAGTATTCATTCAGGGCGTTTCATTCACTATCTATGGTTAATTGTGGGAGTTAAGGGGCGGAGTATGATGCTCGTGCACGTGCACAACATTTCAAGTTGGATGGTAATTTATAAAGGGGAAATTGCGTGCAGGTGTGCGTACACATGGTTTTATAAATCCGATTATTTTTGTACATATGTACTTTTCCTTTTGTGCGCATATAACCTTTTAGTGTGGAAGCCACGCACAGTTTTATAAATGAGGCCCCTGGTCAGGAGAGAGCAACGAGAGTAAGTGCCATAAAGCTAAGTTCTAGTCCGACAGGACATAGGTGCCACAAGGCAGTGCATAGAGGCAGATGAAGAAATCTTTTATTTTTTTTAGCATTTACACAGTCCATCAGGTGAGAAGGTGTTGGCTAAAGAGCTGCGGGAATGAGCTGAGCTGATTCAAGCTGGATACTGATCTGCTGTACAGAGGGACTGGCTGGGATGACAATGAGCTCAGTCTTTGACAGGTTAAGCTGAAGGTGGCGTTCCTTCATCCATGCCGAGATATCGGCGAGGCATGGCGATATCCGTGCCGAGACTGTGGGGTCTTCTGGGGGGAACGATAGGAAGAGCTGAGTGTCGTCAGCATATGAGTGGTATGAGAAGCCATGTGAGCGGATGACTGCACCAAGTGAGGTGGTGTATATTGAAAAGAGAAGGGATCCAAGCACTGACCCTTGAGGTTCCCCTGTGGACAAGCAGTGTGATTTAGACACTTCCCCCCTCCAAGACACTCCAAGGATCTCCCTGCGAGGTCGGACTCAAACCAGCAGAGAGCCGATCCTGAGAAGCCAAGCTCAGCGAGTGTGGAGAGGAGGATTTGTTGGTTAACCGTGTCAAAGGCAGCCAATAGGTCTAGCAACATTAGAACAGAAGACTGACCGGCACCTCTAACTGATCTCAGTGTTTCCACTACAGACAAGAGCGCAGTCTCGGTAGAGTGTCCGCATTTGAAGCCAGACTGGTTAGGATCATACAGGTTGTTCTCAGAAAGGAATTCAGAGACTTGATTAAAGACTGTGCGCAAGTATCTTGGAAAGGAAGGGGAGGAGTGAAACCGGCCTGTAATTGTCAACCTGAGATGGGTTGAGTGTAGGTTTCTTTAGCAGCGGGGTAACCCGAGCTTGCTTAAAAGCAGTGGGGAACACACCCGTTGTGAGGAGTTGATGATGTGTGTGACTGCAGGGATAAGTGTGGGTGAAATGGCCTGCAGGAGGTTGGAGGGTATGGGGTCCAACGGACAGGCAGTGGGACGAGAGTCAAGCAGAAGCTTGGAGACTTGCTCCTCGGTAAGATGGGAAAATGAGAGGAGTGAGGTCCTGTTAGCTGGCAGCGGCAGCTAACAGGACAGGTCAGGCTCAGAGACCTGATTACTGATGGCAGAAACCTTATCAGTAAAGAAGGAGGTGAAGATGTCAGAAGTGAGCAAAGTTGAGGGTTGAGTGTGTTAAAAGCTGAAAATATTTTTCGAGCGTCTTTGGCGCTGCTGATTTTCTCATGAAAAGAAGTGTTTTTTAAATGGGAGGAGAATGCTGATAGGAGAGACTGATAGTCACTGAGGTCAGTGGGATCTCTGTATTTGCACCATTTCCTCACAGCTGCTCTGAGCCCCATCCGTTGCTCTTTGATGACTGGGGGGGTGTTACGAGCAGGTTTGGATGTGACAGGGCAGAGATTGTTTTCATAGATTTACATAGCGTGGTAAATATGAATTAGGTAAAATTGTGGGGTCACAGAATTTGCACACCGCTATTCTGTTACCACAGAGTTTTATGAATGTGTCTCTATGAGTTGCCGTATAAATAACTTTTTTTTCCTCATCCTTTAACTTCAGGTATACTTAAAATACTTTTCTATTAACCATCTCAATTAACATATTTTACAGTGTATCACCATAACCATTCAGTTGCCCTTAATACATAACAAACAGTCTCTCTCAAAGATGACAAAGCATTTGATTTGATCCAATAGAACATCTTTTCTTGTTCAAGGCACTTAAGATTTTTGGTTTTGGAGAAAACCTTATTTCGACTATTGAAATGATATGTAAAAATATTGATAGTTGTGTCATGTTATACCCAAGCACTTCAAAAAATTTCCTGTAATGAAGTCTGTCAGACAAGGTTGTCCAATTACACCATTCTTGTTTCTCATTGTGGTTCAGTTACTCTCACTGCATGTTTTTACACAGGCCAAACATTAAAGGTTTATCCATATTTGATAAGAATTATACAACTGGCGGATGATACTGCATTATTTCAAAAGATAAACATCAAATAAAACATGCTGTATAATTTAAAGATCAGTTTTCTGCTGCATCAGGCTTAAAACTTAATATATCTAATAATAATACTGTATGTTCATCATACAGATAAAAACAAAAATCGAGCAAAAAATAATGTATTAAATATCTTGGTATTCATATTTGTAAAAACTGGCTTGAACAGAAATTGAAAATTACTTTGAGTCTCTTAAACATATAAATAAAAATAAATTTGAAAAAATCTAAGATGTTCTGTCAAAGTCTTTTTTTGTTGTTTGAACTGAATGTCAGAATATCTATTTTATTTAATGCAATGTCTATGTTTGTATATTTATATCTTGACAAATAAATAAATACACAAATAAAGGACGAACTGGGGCCTTGAATTTTTTTATAGGATTCCCTGTTGTGTTTGGTTCAATGTAGCATATTGTATTCATATTCCATTACTGTAACTCTGAAGAACATGAGGCAGACTTTATGAATAGAACAGCATCAATGTTTTTCGCTGTTATGCTTTTTAATGCTGACATTTATTGATCATAATAGTTTGTTCTTCTTGAGAACCTGATCCATTTCTTTCCGATACCCGCTTTTACAGTCTAGACTACTCAACGTGTTGTAAACGTCAGCACTATATATTAGGGCCTATATAATCCTATAATTAGGCCTACTTATTGTCTATGCTTTTATTGTTTGATTATTTTATCATTTTCTATTGCTTCTATTGCTTATTTCTATGTTTTATGTTCAAGTTGTATGTTTATATCCTACTTTTGTTGCTGCAATGATCTAATTTCCCCCCGGGATTCAATACTTTCATCTTACCTTATCCAAATCATCTGATCTGGGTCTGTCCATGTTGCATGTGATTGGCTATTTGTTACAAACCTGGCCTCTTTCATGTGATGGATAGGTAAATCCTGAGATGACAGGGCCGGTTGATATCCAGCTTTGTGAGACCAGTTATCCAGGATGGCAATGTTAGGTTATGTGAAGCTAGCTAAGGCAAAGATAGCCTATGTTGAACTCGCTTCATGAGACAGGCCTCTGGGTAGTTAGCATGAGCAGTTAATAGGCCACCATGGCTGAACAGACCAAGAAAAGAGCGACCACCTACAGAAACGCAAAACTTATCAACAGAAAATCCAAGGAGAAAGACGTCACAGTACTGGACTCACTGTTTGATTGACGGGTGATCTCTGGGAAGTGCAGTGCAGAAACACCACAGTAATGAGTGCTGAGCACCAAAGATGAAGACAAAATATAAAAATGCCACAGCGATGACCACTTAACAACAAAGATTAAAAAAAACAAAAAAACAAGGATTGCAACTTTAATGTTACATGCTATTTGTGACTGGGACGATTTCCTGCCAATGACCATATCCAACACACAAATAATAATAGTAATAATATATTGGGCAAATCAGGTAAATCTACAGTGTCTCAATTAGTGGGGATGAACCGGACAATCTATAGACACAAGGACCACTGTGGGTCCAAGTGTCCTTGGTAAAAAACAATGCACTGTTTTATAGTGATACAGAACAATGCAGAAGGTTCATAATGGTCATACCACCACAGCTGATCACCCTTAGGTGCCAAATCCAGCACAACACACACACACACACACACACACACACACGCACACTTTCAGCTGACCCTGCTGATAAAGCCAGAGCTTTCCCAGGGGACGTTGTTATTGTCGAGGCTAATTGCCAGCGATAACATGATGAATTCCACATTAATAGGAACTGATTATCTGACAGGCAGGGCAGCAGTCAGCCGCTTAATAAACCATTAGCACAATAAACAGCACTGACACGCTGCTGCAGCACTGGACTCCAACCCTGCACACGCACACACACACACACACTAGTCAGGACATTTGGTAGGTGAAATATTCACCAATTACTGCTAGGGATGGGTATCGTTTAGTATTTTTCCGATACCAGTGCAAAAACGATACTTTTAAAACGGTACCTTGCCTAAATGGTGCCTGAACCGATACTTTTTAAAATTTAAAGTGAAAAAAACAACACTAAAGAACATTTGGCCTCATTCACCAACCGTTCTTAAGAAGAAATTTCTTCTTAAAACCCACTTACGCAGTTTTCACAAAGCTGACATTCACCAATGTTTTCTTATTTGGGATTTGTTCTTAGGTAAGAACAGAATCTACGCACACTCAAAAGCACACTTACGCACATTTGAGTGCTGACATGTTTGTGCAAAATAAGTGGTTATTGCGTTTCCTTCAATTCCACAGTTGTATAATATTATAGGATTTAAATTACAATAATATTTTTATCATTTATAATATTTTTTAATAATTATTTTCATTATTTTACAAAGTATTATGGTCTTTTAAAATAAATAAACACTACACTAACACAATTAATATCAATTATGTTAATTGGGATCCCATGCATCTTTTTTTTCTGTTATTTTATATCCACTACCGACGCTACTAAATATGACAGCTCGTTTGGTGTTCACTTCCTGCAGCAGTACCTCCACTTCAGAACTATTGAAGTTTTTTTATATATATATTATATATATTGCTGAATGAGGCCCATTTTCTTTATTACAAACCCAAAGAAATTGAACAATATATTAATAAATAAACAATAATTAAAAGTCAACTACAATAATTTAACAGTAAATAACAGTTACAATACTAATAAATAACAAAGTGCAAAGTTCTAGACTTCTACTCTCCTACAATTTTTTCTACTTAAACAGTTCTTTTGCCCAAATATAACCATGTCTGCTTCCCTGACATCCTCAACATTTGCTACTTATTGTGACATTCTAGTTAGTAAAAGTTTTTTTATGAACTAAACCCATTTGTCCTTAATTACTTTCCATATACTTTTCACATGTTACATGTTAACAAATAACTGACAGTTTGTATGAACCAGACATTATCGGTAGTGAAAACTTTTACGACCCGCCTCTTCTTTTATCTGATTGGCTAAGCGACCAAAAGTTGGAAGGCGAGTCGCACAGGAGAGGAAAGCAGCGGCACATCATACCAGAGGATTTAGATTAGTCATCATTATTATTATTATTTTTATTATTCATTATTATTTAGAGGATACAGAGGATTTCTAGCAGCGCGCTCCAAACCGCGCGTGTGCAGCGTCTTCAGAGCACCGGAGAGTGAATATTTCAATCGGCAGCTCAGGCACGGCACCGAAATGAGGCACCGAAATCTGTGTTGCAATTCGGTCCGGTAGGTACCGGTCGTAAAGGAACCGGTGCCATAGTGGTACAGGGTTTCGGTACCCAACCCTAGTTACTGCCCATATATACCACATTACCCTCTAGCCACACACACACACGCACACATACCCTTTGGATGAAAATGAAGAAGTGGTCCCAAGTTTTTTTCTGTCAATCTTCTCTCCATCTTCTGGTAAGAATGAAACTGGACACAGAAAATTAAGTAATGCTTAAATGGTACGGAGCTATAACAGTGGTTGTTTGACTTCTTAGACTTCATCCTGCTCCTGCTATGGCGCTTTGAGGTATACATGAACAAGAAGCTTTTAATGCTCATGACAATCTTTACCTTCTTTTGCAGGAGAGTGATGATTGGCTTGTTTCAGAACTCAGACCCTGGCTTAGCTATAGCTGAATTCTCATAGCGATTCATGGCTGCCTGCCAGTAGTTTAGCGTTTTTAGTGTTTAGCGTTTAGCATTTCTTAGTGATTTTATGTTTCCTCATGATTTCGTATTTTCCTAGTGATTCTAGTAACGTTTATTTCAATCTCCGTTATAAAGGATACATCCGCCCAACTCTTGAGTATGCCGCCCCTGTGTGGCAAAGCTCACTCACATTGCAGCAAACTACGCAGCTGGAGCGGGTACAAAAGAGGGCCTGCAGGCAGTGTTGCCAGATCTTGCGAGAGAAACAAGCAACCAGGTCTATGGAAACAAGCCAAAGAGAAGCGACTTCCCCCCCCCCCCACACACACACACACACACAAAAAAAACGTTTCAGCACAATGGCCTTCCTTCCATCATGGCCACCTAATCATCCCTCGTTACCTAATTGGCTCTTTCAGTCCTCTACTCTCCACTGAGATAGCTGATGTGTGGTGAGCGTTCTGGCGCAAACTGGCTGCCGTGCATCACCCAGGTGGGTGCTACACTTCGGTGATGGATGAGTTGAGTCCCCCCCCCCCCCCCCCCCCCATATGTGAAGCGCTTTGAGTACCTAGAAAAGCGCTATATAAATGTAATCAATTATTATTATTATTATTAATGACCACAAGAGGGAACCATAGCTCTATATTTTTTCGTTTTGCTTTGAGACCGTGAATCCGATGTCCGTAAGCCTCATTGATGAGAACGGTGCTGCGTTTCTTTAATGTTTATCAGTGCTGGCATGTTGAACAAGATCTGCATGATGTGCACGCATTTCACACTTACAGAATCTGCACAGAGCCTTTGAATCATCCCCCACTTGAGGTCGAATCCAGTCTTTTAATCCACTCTCTTTCTCCCACTCTTTGTTGTATTTTTTTCCGTATTTCGCCCATTTATTAGTCCCTGGCATTGTTAGCTAAGTAGCTAAAGAAACTCTCCATAATCGCGCGATTCTGTCATTTTGATTGAAATTGAAACGTCTGTCTCACTCATTTTTTTCCCCACCCGCATTCCGCGAAGACCCGCTCTACTCTGCCTCTGATTGGCTAGTACTCGTTGCCATCAGGGTCAGAGCCAATCAGAGGCAGAGTAGAGCGGGTCTTCGCAGAATGCGGGTGGGAAAAAAAATAACGCCTCACTGACTGTCACCTGTGTGTATGGGGGAAGGGGAGGGGCGGAGGGAACTATCGAAAACATCTGCTTGACAACAAGGGAGTAAGCCCAAATAATCAACTACACTTTAGAAACAAGCAAAAAAAACAAAAAAAAACGCAACCCACGACTACCAATATTTGTAAGGGACTTTACAGAAAAACAAGCCCAAAGTCGCTTATAATAAGCGGACTTGGCAACTGTGCCTGCAGGACCATCCTGGGCAGGTCCTACAGCAGCTACAGCACAGTCGTACAGACACAGTGATCCTAACCAACTGTAACTGACTTTGCCAACTCACTCCTCACATCCCGCTTCACAGGTTACCCCCAGACAGAGAAAACTAAAAAAATATACAATAAACACTAACAAACTCAACCCTCCCTACCAGGAGGTCAGAAAAATCTCCCATAGCTTTCATCTGCACCCTATTCAATGAACCATAATCCCCCGGAACCCCTTTATATTACCAGCATTTGCAATCAAATTCATTCCCTGGCTGATCTTTGGTGCCAGGTGATGTTGCCACCTGTGACAGTCTATAGAAGTAGTATGCTCTTTACCGTTAGATGTGAGGCTTTATACCGATTTGTGTTTGGGGTTTACTCTAACTTCTGTTGTGCTTTTGATATGTGTTTTTTTATATTGTATCTTAATATAACGAGGGCTTGGAGCCAAAGGAGCGTAAGTGTGTTATAGTAGATTTTACAGGAGAGCCAAAACAAATTTTGATCAAACTTGGATCAGCTGCCGTTACCACATACTAAGCACAATATTTTAACTTTCTGTGTTATCAGATTGAGCATTACTATAAAAACAATACTGCTACAGTTTAAGTTGAATTATATATGTTAACTTTTTTAAAAATGGCAAAAGAGTGAAATACACCTTTTCGGCACATTGTCCCAATACAGCCATGCAGAATATGGGCGTATGTAAGTAAA
>NW_027281717.1:0-73186 GCF_046629955.1 Centroberyx affinis
CTATCCTTTTAAAAAGCACCGCAATTTGTTTTAATTATGTGTTTAATCATTTTGTTTTGTGGGTGTCAGTTTTTCAAAAGATGGATGCTTCATTTTAGAATAAAACTTTAAATATTAAAGTTATCAATTGGAGTGTAGACAGTGAAAATAAAGACGTAGTGATGTCGAATATGATGAACAAACGATGAGTGTTTTCTGTCTCCAGCTGCCTCTGCTGTCGTCTCGACCCAAATCCTGTGAAGTCCCCGGCATCAAGTGAGTCTGACACCTCTGACACACACACACACACACACACACACACACACACACACACACACACACTGTTCACCATGGAGAAACACTCCGTTCTTACATCACACACATTATGTCATACCATTATGCCGTGTTTCTTTGGTGTGGCCTCATTTGTCCCTGAAACAAGGGCAGGGTTCCCACGGTCATTGGATTTTAGTGCTTTTTCTGTTTTTTATAAATATTTATCTATTTATTTATCTATCTATTTTTTTATAACACTGACTCCAAATTAATACCAGAAATGATTACTACACTGGACAAATAGGACACACCTCTTTATATTGGATTTTAGTGCTTCTTTTATTTTATATTAATATTTTTATGGAAAATTCATGTTTTATTTCAATAGCTTCCATGTAATGTGATGCAGTGACTCTAAAGCACTAAAATCCAATATAAAGAGGTGTGTCCTATTTGTCCAGTGTAGTAATCATTTCTGGTATTGATTCAGAGTCATCGCCTCACATTACATGGAAATTCTATTATGGATCCTTGAAAAGTCATAGAAAAGTTTTGAAATTTTATCCATGAAAATGTGTGGGAACCCTGCAAGGACCGTGTGCTTGCATGCTTGTGTGTTTGTATTTGTGTGTGTGTGTGTGTTTGAATGCTTGTGTGTTTGTATTTGTGTGCGTGTGTGTGTGTGTGTGTGTGTGAATATATGGGTGTGTTGGTGTGTTTGTTTTACTCATCACTCACTTCAAAAGTATTAACATTGTTTTACTTTTTACTCCTCAGAGGCAGTAATTAGTTACTCTGCTCCTTGTATTACTTTTCCATTCCTCTTCTTCTTCGTTTTCAACTGAACTTCAGTTTGATGTTTAGTAACTATGATATTACTGAAATTCAAATCGTAGTACAACAACAACAACAACAACAATCCCGCCCTTGTATTTGAAATGTCGGGTGCTGCTGGTTGTGATGAATGTTCAGCATCAGAAAGCTGGTTTCACCATGAGCATCTCCTAAAATAAAACACATCTAAACAGCCAGGTGGAACTAAAATCTACATTTCCACTCCGCAGTATTCTTCCCAGTATCTTTCCACCAAAAAGAATCTCTGTTTCCTCTCCTCTCCATTCTTCCCTGTATGTCTGAACAACCAGTAGGAACTAAAACATCTCCATTCCTCCCAGTATCTTTTGAAGAACCAGTTTCAGCCAAAACATCTCCATCTTCCCTCCACTATCCCTCCTCCCTCCCAGTATGTTTGAACAGCCAGTTGGAAGTAAAACATCTCCATCTCCCCTCCATTCCTTCCAGTATCTTTGAGCACAACCCGTTTCAACTAAAACAACCAGATACCTCCCAGTATCTTTGAAGAACCAGTCGGAAGTAAAACATCTCCATTTACCTCAGTATCTTTAAAAAAACAGTGAGAACTGAAACATCTCCGTCTCCCTCCACTCCTCCCAGTATCCCTCCCAGTATCTTTAAACAACCAGCTGGAACTGAAACATCCCTGTTTCCCCTCTTTTCCTCCCAATATGTTTGATCACTCAGTAGGAACTGAAACTTCTCCATTTTCCATTCAATTTGTACTCTTTGAAGAACCAGTTTCAACCAAAACATCTCCATTTCTCTTCCATTCCTCCCAGTGTCCTTCCCAGTATCTTTGAAGAACCAGTAGGAACTAATGGTTCTACTGCTGTCTGTCCTTTATCTGTTTTAATTTTCTGTTTGTTTTATTTCCTTTTCAAAAGCACTTTGTAACTATGAATATAGTCTTACTTACTTACTAAAACATCTCCATCTCCCTCCACTCCTCCCAGTATCCCTCCCAGTATCTTTAAACAACCAGCTGGAACTGAAACATCCCCGTTTCCCCGCATTTCCTCCCAATATGTTTGATCAATCAGTAGGAACTGAAACATCTACATTTTCCATTCTTTGAAGAACCAGTTTCAACCAAAACATCTCAATTTCTCCTCCATTCCTCCCAGTATCCTTCAGTATCTTTGAAGAACCAGTAGGAGCTACTGGTTCTACTGCTGTCTGTCCTTTATCTGTTTTAATTCTCTGTTTGTTTTTGTAACCATAAATAAAGTTTTACTTACTAAAACATCTCCATCTCCCTTCCATTCCTCCCAGTATCCTTCTCAGTATCTTTGAAGAACCAGTAGGAACTGAAGCATCTCTGTTTCCCTCAGCATGTTTGAAGCACCAGTCTGAACCTCTCCCTCCTTCTCCCTCTCCTCCCCCCTGCAGTATCTTCCCCTCCCCGGAGCAGCCGTCCACGCCGGCGCACGGCGTTCCCTCGGCCCTGAACACGGGCGGCTCGCTGCCGGACCTGTCCAGCCTGCACTTCCCCTCGCCGCTGCCCACGCCGCTGGACCAGGACGAGCCGGGCTACCTGGGATCCTCCTCTCTGAGCGGGGGCAGCAGCACGGGGAACCTGGCCTCCACGCTCACACAGCTGGGCATCAACGCCGCCGCCGGGCAGGGAGGCAACGGCACCTTCCACCACCACACGCCCGGTGGGTACAGAGGTGTGTGTGTGTGTGTGTGTGTGTGTGTGTGTGTGTCAGTAGGGTTACACCAATATCCGGGGCCGATATTGGTCTTTTATTGAAAATCAGATCTGGTCCAGTCTGGTATGATGCTGTTTTAACAATTACATATTAATAGTAGAATTGACACTTTGATCAGATTCCACACAGATATGTATACATTTTTTTTCTTCCTCTACTTCTACTTCTTCTTTTATTCGTATCAATATCCTGGGTTTCAGTGGAGAGTTTTAGTGTCCCATCGTGGTCTAAATTCAGTTTCAGAGGCTTTTCTTTCTTTTTTTTGTTTTTGGTGATGTGGAGGCAGTTAAAAAGAAAGACAAACAAGATAAGGCGAATGCCGTGAATCATGTCACTAATTATGTCACTAAATCTATCACAATATATCACCAAAAGATATGAATGGCCAGCAGTAGCATCAGTTTTATTTTTTATCATTTTTTAAAATTTTTGTTTCTTGTGTATCTTTGTATCTTTTTTTTTATGATCAACACTTTATTTGGTTTTTAAACAGACATAACAACCTTAAACAATGGGCAATGGTAGAAACAGAGAAAAGAACTTAAATCATACTTAATACCATACTAAAATATATATATATATATACAAAAAAATACATCAGAATAATGTACAAAATACAATAATTACTACAAAGTATTAAGTACAAAATAAATAATTACGTTTAAAAAAAAAATAAGGGGGAATTGGCAGGATAGGGGTTCAGGGCCATAGCAATGTGAAGCATATTCAATGTGTTAGGAAATACAAATAAATTGCAAATAAAAGGACTGTTACCTGATTGTGAGGTTTCAAGGGCCTTTAATGTGACTAAGGTATCTGTTCCATTTCAGACTATATCTATCTACCTGATTATTAATCCTAAAAGACAATTTCTTGTGTATCTCTGTATGTGAAGTTCACAGTGAGTTTGCCTCACATGCATGTTGTCTGGTAGATGAACACAGAACAGTGCTGGTGCAATAGACAAAACACATTTTGTTTTCTCTGCAGCTGCTTTACATAACACAGTTCAGCATCATGACCTTTATCAATTTCAGTTTCAATTTTAGAACCGTCATCAGCTACTTTCATTTGGAGATGGGCCGTTTTGGACCCATTTTTTTGTTTCTGGCCTTCAATCCAATTCCATTAAAAAAACGACTGTGTTTTGCAGACGGACTGACCTTTTTATTTTTAGTCGGCTTTCTGTTTCTGTGTTCACTCGTACATCAAGCTCAGGTCACGCTGCCTTTTGCATTGTGCCTGTTAGAGCTAAGGGGGAGACTGTCCTGTAACCAGAACGCCACAGGTTTGACCCCCCTGCACCGGCCTGTGTGTCCCGTCAACAACAGCCATGCATCCTGTCTTGATGCTCTGAACTCCTGTACCTGCTCACTCATTGTGAATCTTGTCTGGATGAAGGCTTCAGCTAAATGACTAACATGTGAAAGACAGGAGAGGAAGTCTGTGGGTGAGAAGGAGGGAGATCAGTGAGCGGTGGGGGAAGCACTGCGCGCTAAATTTAACCTCAGAAAGAGTGAGAAGAGGGAGGCTTTTTCGGGTAGGGTGGAAGCTCTGTCGGAAAATGTAGCCGTCGCTTATCTGCCGTGTGAGGTGAGCGAGCCGACCGCGGCAGGAAGCTGCTGTCAGCTCAGACTCCTGCCTCCGCTCCCTCATCTGGATCAGCAGTTCACTCACAGCCCTGCGGTCCCGTCTGTGTAGATTCATTTCGGTCGTCCGGGTAGTAAGATCGAAATCCAGAGGTGACGCGGCCTCTCGGACGAGCGGCGAGACGTCTTCAGCTGGTCTTTACTGCGTATTGTTGTGCTGCAGACAGACAGCTGGACTCACTGAACCACTTTAGTTTCAGTATCTAAGACAACAGTGGTGGGTGGTAATGTTTTACGTCATTACTTTTCCCAGTAACGAGTCGTTCAATGAGTTACTATTTCACTTTCAGTAATAATATTATAGTTCCCAATCCCAAAAATAAGTTATATTTTGTTTTTGCCCCGTTTCGTCTGTTTAATAATAATAATAATAATAATAATAAACTTTATTTGTATAGCACCTTTCATACAAGAAATGCAGCTCAAAGTGCTTTACAACAAAGAAATGACATGCACCAAGTGCTTCACATAAAACTTGATAATAATAGTGAAAATAAGATAAAGATGAGAATAGAATACATAGAATGCATCTTCACATGAAAATAGACATAGAATGAGCATAACATAAGATGGAAAATAAAACCCACTGAACAATAATAATAATAAAAGTACATAGAATGCATAAAATCAAGTAAAATACAACATTTTAAAAGAAGTGCAGCAGTGCATAAGTGCGACAACAGTGGTGGGTGGTAATGTTTTACGTCATTACTTTTCCCAGTAACGAGTCGTTCAATGAGTTACTATTTCACTTTAAGTAATAATATTATAGTTCCCAATCCCAAAAATAAGTTATACTTTGTTTTCGCCCTGTTTCGTCTGTTTGACTGTTAGCAGGAAAACTCCACAAGTTATGAACGGATTTGCATGAAACTTTGTGTGAAAGTTTGGCGAGGAACGACTGATTCACTTTTCACACCAGGGGGTGGGGGGGTGGGGGGGTGGCTTCTCATGCATGGCTTCTCACTAAAGGCAGATAACTTCCAAGAATAGATTCACGTAACATCATCAGACTTTGTGGCCAATCAGCAGACAGAAGAAGAGGCAAACCCCTCCATTCTTGGACCAATCAGACAACATGGAGGCAGTGGGGAGATCATCTCCTGTTTAGACAGAACCAACCTGCTGATCTCTCCAGACCTCGGTCCAGTGGTGGAAGAGCATCACTGATGGAAACTGAACAGACAGAGAGCTGATTGGTCATGTGGAGTTGAGATAATCAGATAAAATGATTAAAAGTGTGTAGAATGTGAACGGGCAGATCTCATGTCCCATTCAGGTCCAGTCAGGAAAATGTGAAACAAATTATACATTTTTGGTGAAATTCCAACATGTGGAACTGGAAAACTGATAGTTGCATAGTGTTGGAGGAGGAATGAGATCTACTGAGTGCCGTCTAGTTACTTTTGTATTACTTTTTACTTTTGTGTTATCAACCAGTGCCCAAAATTAACTCTTTGGCTCACCCACCAAGGGCTGCTGAACTAAAAAAAATCCTGCCAATCAGACAAAATAATCTACATTCTTCACAGAAGTACAGTATGTCACCCTGCTCCTTCTAAATGCTATTTTCTCAGGTTCTGTGTGAAATATTCAGTAAAGAGAAGAGCAGATTTAATGTAAAACTTATACAGCAGATGTTTGTTGTGGCTGTGTGTCTCCACATGGGAATAACATTCAACTTCCAACTAATGTCCTGCTGGTTAACCATCCAGGACGCTTTGTGTAGATCACACCAACTTGATTGACTCACGGTTAGAGAGAGTGTACGGTGGCCAGCAAGGACAAAGTTTGAGAACAGGCAAAGACTGTTGTGTATATAACAGGGTTCCTACGCAGGTCTGGAAAGTCTGGAAAAGTATTAAAAATGAATTTGATCATTTCCAGGTCTTGAATAGTTTGGGAATTTGAAAAAATGTCTGGAAAAGTATGGAAAATGTTGCGGTTCAGGTCTGATACACACATAATTCTAGCTTTTATGTTGTTGTAGAGCCACTTTGAGTCCACAGTTTTTGTTGATGTGAAGAATAATGTTCAGATAGAGGGACGCTCTTATTACCCAGCCGCTGTCAGCATGCATTATATCAAACACCCACCAAAATCAAATCCAGTCAAGAACATAGGGTCTGGGAAAAATCTGAAATTTTAAAATGGAAACCGTGTAGGAACCCTGCCAATCATCTCACATATTCTGATATTTGTCGCTGTGAAGAACAATCTTCATCTATACAGTGATATGACCTAGTTAGCAGGGGCAAGATGTCTATCTGCATAAATTAGATTGAACACCAGACAAAATCTTCAAAACAAATCAAGCTCTGGAAAAAGTATGGAATTTTTCAATTGAAAATGTGTAGGAACCCTGATATAACAACCAAAGACTGTGTATATAACATTCAAATGTTATTTTCTCCGACACTTATTGATTTATCCGCCGAAGACAGATTTTACCGGCATTTGGCGTTTGAAGTGAAGGATTTGGACCCTCTTGGTCTCCTTTCCCTGGTTTTCCCCCTAAACCTGGTCAAAAATAGAAAAGAAAAGTGAAAAGTGGATGAACCCGTCCTGCTTACAGCGCTCCTTCACCGATCTGGAAAGTCTGGAAATGTATGGAAAAAGAATTGGACATTTTCCAGGTCTTGAAAAGTTTTGTGGAAATTGTGGAAAAATATGATTATAATGTCCCGATATGTCATTGTGAAGAATAATCTTCATCATCCATGGAGTGATGTGGCATTTAGTAGAGACAAGACGACAATCTACGTAAAATCTTCAAATCAAATCAAGAGAATAAGGTTTGGAAATTTTGAAATTGAAGCCGTGTAGGAACCCTGTACTCAGTGGATATATAAGGAAAGAAGGAAGGGAAGGAGGAGGTGAAGTAAGGAAAGGAAGCCAGGAGGAGGTGAAGGGAGGAGGAGGTGAAGGGAGGAAGGTGCGTTTGGGGACGGAGCTGGTGTTTTGGTGTGATGGATCGCTGGGGGAAAACAGCCGGGCGGCTCTCAGGGGGGCGGAGTCTATTATTACACCCAGGTCCGTCTGCAGGGGCGGAGTGATGAAACCTCATTAGTCAAGACTGTATTCATATGAGAGTTTGGGTCCAAAATGAAATGAATTTTGCAGTAATGCTGATATGAAGATCCCAAAATCACAATATATGATTATCCATGATTATTATGCCGCACTGTTTTGTTCTGGGAATTTGTGTTAATTCATCTTTGTCCTCACAAGTTTACATTAGTTTGGGATTTTCCGACCACCTACTCTTACAAAGTGATTTATATCAAAAACTTTAAACCAATTTTCATTCCTTTTTTTAAAGACGGCAGGTAACTTAAATCCTGGGATTTTAAGAAATGAGCACAATTTTACCGACTGGCTTCTGTATATTCCAGAGATATTGAATGATCAATTTAAGGAAGTGGTTTCTTTCCAAAATAAATATACAGCGTTTTGGAAATGGATGCTTTATGTTTATATCTTAATATTCTAGCTGTAAAACAGTCGAGGCTCGTACTTTGATATTTTACCATAATATAATACCATAATATACCATAATAATTGCTGCTGCAACACTGTAATTTCCCTTTGGGGATAAATAAAGTACTCTATCTATCTATCTATCTATCTATCTATCTATCTATCTGTCTATCTGTCTATCTGTCTATCTATCTATCTATCTATCTATCTATCTGTCTATCTATCTGTCTGTCTATCTATCTATCTATCTATCTATCTATCTATCTGTCTGTCTGTCTGTCTGTCTGTCTGTCTGTCTGTCTGTCTGTCTGTCTGTCTGTCTATCTATCTAATAGCAGTTTAGGAGAAATTACAGTCTTTAAATTCATGTAAATTGATTATGCTAATGATCATTGGGGCTCCTTTGGCCCAGTGAGCAGCCTACTTCTCACCGGATCTCATTGTGTATTCTCTTAAATGTACAGTTGAGGCTGCTGGTGGGTGTGTGTGGTTTTTCACAGTAAAATGACTTGTGGGTTTCTTTGATGACTGTGTGTGTGTTCCTCAGAAACTGTAACTGCTCTGTGTTGGCATATGTCATGTCATTATTCACCCTGCTCACTTCTCCTAAGGAGTTACCACTTACCTGCTGGAGGGAAATTCTGCAGGGAGTCGAGTCACTTTGCTCCCTCAGCGGGCCGCTGGGGCTTCTGTTGTGTTTCTGTGAGCGTTTGTCATGTTTTCACTGCTAATTTGAATGTGATCTACACCACCAGTCCACAGCCTGGACCCACCTGACTGAATGTTCTGTGTTCTTCATTCCTCTTAAAGCCATTTTGATCTAAAGGCTTCTGCTTAAATGCTTGAAATGAGTTTCTTAGACAAATATAAATAGTGAAGTTGATCCTATGTATGAATTTCTTTCCAAAGCCTTTGCCTTTCCATCAAGGCAAAGGGCGGCTACTTTAAAGAATCTAAAATATAAGATAGTTTAGATTTGTTTAACACTTTTTTGGTCACTGCATAATTCCATTTGTGTTATTTCATAGTTTTGGTGTCTTTGCTATTATTCTAAAATGTGGAAGATAGTAAAAATACAGAAAAATGCTTGTGTCCAAGCTTTTGACTGGTAGTGGACAGTCTCTTGTTTCATAGCTGCTCTCCTCTGTCTTTTTTTTTTTTTTCTGTCACAAGTATAAGATGCAGCCAGTCCTCAAGCTTGTGATGCTTATGATTCACATTTTCCATTTCAGTTTCAGTCTTGCTCATGGACACTTTGACAGGACACTCTCTCTGTTTTGGGGATCAAACCTGCAACTCTTTCTTCTATTTTCTCTCCTGTGTTGTGTTTCTATACGAAGCTTTGTTCAGCCTGGTTCAGAATCTGTTTGTTTATAGAGGTTTTTTTTTCTCCCCCCTCAGGTCTCCTGGCGTCTCTACAGAGCACGCTCAGTAACCCCTCCCTGCAGTCGTCGCTAAGCAACCCCAACATCCAGTCGTCGCTCAGCAGCCACTCCTTTTCCAACTCGCTGAGCTCCGCCTCCCTGCACTCGTCACTTAGCAACCCCTCCCTGCAGTCCTCGCTCAGCTCCTCCCCCTCCCTGCCCTCCTCCCTCAGCAACCAATCGCTGCATTCCTCCCTCAGCAACTCGTCCCTGAGTGGCCAGTCGCTCCAGTCGGTGTCCAGCAGCAACCCCAGCTACAGCAGCGGAGTGGGCGGGTCCAGCTCCTGCTCCTCCTCCTATTCGCCGCTGATGAGCGGGCAGGGCCAGCCGCCACTCAGCACGTCGCCACGGAGACTGGTCCAGCTCTCGCCTCTCATCCTGCCCATGGGAGGGGAGACGCGCAGGCATCACTCCAAGCAGTTCTCCCCTACCATCTCCCCCACCCTGTCCTCCATAACCCAGGTAATACACTCCTCCATAACCAGTTGAATCCAACCTAACTTACCAGACAGAGACAAACATTTTCCAGCAGAGCAGTGTGACCAAGTCAACTTCACTCGTGCCCCAAGTATAGTCTAAATTCTTGAGGCACAAGTCTCAAGTCAAGTCCCAAGTCTAAATGTAGATTTCCAAGTCATTAATGTCAAGTCTCAAGTCTAAATGTAGAACAGCAAGTCAAGTCAGAACAAATCCAAGTCCAGTATCAATTTAATATCTTAAAGAAAACGAAATATCTAGGGCTTCTTCTAGGACTTTTAATAGGATAAAAACTTGGTAAGAGCATCATGAGTTTGATTTCTATAATCAGTTTCAACTTCAATAAATTCAATCATTCCATACAAATTCAGAAAACAGAATTTAAATTCAGTCGTCTGCTGTAAGTATTCTCTACATCAAGTGTCAAGTAGTTAAAATTGGCTCAAGTCTAAGTCATGTGACTCGAGTCCCCGCCTCTGTTTTCCAGCATGTCTCTGTGTGGTGTTAATGTGCGGCCTGGCTCCTCCCCACAGGGCGTTCCTCTGGACACCAGCAAGCTGCCCCTGGACCAGCGGCTGCCCCCCTACCCCTTCAGCCAGTCCCACCAGCACCAGCACCAGCCTCACCCCGGCCTGCCCGGCTCACCGGCCGGCCAGCAGCCCCCCGCCCTGGGCCAGCACCACCACCAGCAGCTGCTCCGCCTGCAGCAGCCGCGGCCCAACGCCCAGCAGCAGCAGCAGCAGCAGCAGCAGCAGCAGCAGCAGTCCCAGGCCCTGCAGCAGTCCCAGGCCCTGCAGCAGTCCCAGGCCCTGCAGCAGTCCCAGGCCCTGCAGCAGTCCCAGGCCCTGCAGCACCTCCACCTGCAGAACCTCCGCAACGCCCACAACCAGCACATGCAGCAGCACGTTGGCACGGTAAAGTCTGGTTCAAATCCACATGCAGGAGAACACTGAAACACATCGAACACAGCCCACTTTTTACTAAGTGTCTGTGAGCAAGACAGAGACCTTAAACCAGGACCTGACATACTTACTTGACTTTATACTGTGATGTCTGGTGGCATTAATAAACTGCTGAGCTCATGCAGCATCAGAGTGACAATCACCTTGACAACAAAGTACAGTAAAGCTGCAGGAATTAGTATTGGTGACATTGCTGCAAAGACGTATTGACATCTAACATCCTAGGACCTACCAGACTGTACATGTCAGGCTACATACAGACAGACTGTACATGTCAGGCTACATACAGACAGACTGTACATGTCAGGCTACACACAGACAGACTGTACATGTCAGGCTACACACAGACAGACTGTACATGTCAGGCTACACACAGACAGACTGTATATGTCAGGCTACACACAGACAGACTGTACATGTCAGGCTACACACAGACAGACTGTACATGTCAGGCTACACACAGACAGACTGTACATGTCAGGCTACACACAGACAGACTGTACATGTCAGGCTACACACAGACAGACTGTACATGTCAGGCTACACACAGACAGACTGTACATGTCAGGCTACACACAGACAGACTGTACATGTCAGGCTACATACAGACAGACTGTACATGTCAGGCTACACACAGACAGACTGTACATAGTGTACAAACGCTGAAATCTGTCATTTCCCTGCTTTGTCTCTCCCTCTGGTGGCAAAAATATTTGAATTGTTTGGATTACAACCAAACAACCTCAGTCAGTATTACCAGAGATGGTGAATTAAAAGTCTCTGGTATTATATTATCAGTTATATTATCAGAGAAGGTTAGGAAATGTCCTGCATGTATAATGGAATTTAGAGAAAGACCCATGGGGATGGGGTAGGTCAGGATTAAGGAGCGACCAAAGGAGCAGGTGTATGCTTTCTGTTACTTTTCTGTACTGTCTTAGTTATAATGACATGGCTTTATTGCGACTAAAACGTTAAGTTATGAATTTATTATGGGGGAAAAAAAGTATATATTTTATTTGCTTTTTTATTTCCTGTTTTATTTACTTACCGGTCTATCAATGCCCTGGTATACCTATATGTTACGTTATTGACAGAGGTTACTTGTTGATGTACACCTGCAAACCTTGTGGAAAATAAAATAAATAAAAAAAATTGGTCACAAAAAAAAAAGAAAAGGTGTAGCAGCAGTGTGGCTCAGTAGTAAACAGTTCCACTGCAGTAAAAATGATGCTTCCTGCAGCTCATGAATTTCAGCAATAACATCACATGTGACTGTGGAAATATTGAGACTTGACAGTAACAGCAGCATACATTGTGCTGCTAGCAGATCAGTCAGGTTGGACAAAAACTATTTTCAGTGTTAGCTCTTTGGGCCGGCTAGTACAGCAAATTGTTAGTATGCTAACTAGCTAGCGGCACTCGGCTACCCAGTGCAGCTAACCTGTGTTTTCTGGTTGGTTTGGAGACTTTTGTTCTACCCAGTCAAACATTTCAATAGTGGTCTATGTGTCTCCAGCCATGGTAACACTACTAACTGGTACTGTGTGACCTGACTCCACCGCCCAGATAGATAAAATGACTTTTTATTCCTGGAAAAAAGTCCTAGATTCCAGATTTAAATTAAACTCTATTGTCCCCCGGGGCAAATTCTCCTCACATCCAGGTGCATAAAACCATACAGCCATAAAACATAGAGCCATAAAACACAGAGCAAGACACAAGAGCAATAAATTAGAGACATCACCATCCGTCCATAGAACAGCACTAAAATTAACAGCAGTACCAATAGACTCCAGACTCTCCTATAATAATAAATGAACCAGAGCTAAGCAGGTTCGTGGCACAGGAGATAAGAGTTCCTCTCTCTGTCTGACTTCTGAAACTCAAATTTCCTGAACAGGAGATGGAGGACAGTACATTACACATGTCACTCAACATTTATACATTCACAGCCATCCTCACACCCGTCAGTCACCTACACAAATACCACAACACCATACTTATAACCTTGACCATTGCAAAAAAAGACAATATTGCTCAACTGGAAATACAGACACAAAATAACGTCACAGTGGCTCAGTTTGTTAGCAGAACACAAATCACTGCATCTAACAAAAATCAAACAGCTAAATGTCCTGACACCTGGGCCCCTTCCTGAAAACTCTGAATCTGCCAATGAACTAAGACCTTTCTTTTTTTTTTTTTTTTTTTTTTTTTAGATTAATTATAACCCTGTGGAGACTGTCTGTCTATCTGTCATTTTATCCCCACTAACACTATGTAGGGGCAGGTGGGGCTTTTTTGGTTTTCGTTTGTTTCTTTTGTTTTTTATATATGCACTTTATCTTGGTTCTGGAGTGGTGACACCTTGTCTGTAAATAATAAAAAAAAGGAAAATAAATAAATAAATAAAAGCAACCCTCACCCCCTCCCAAAAACCCCCCCAAAAAACATTTATACTAGGGCTGAACGATTTTGAAAAAATACCTAATTGCGATTATTTTGACTGATATTGCAATTGCGATATAATTTGCGATATTATCATTATTCTCATTTTCATTGAAAAACGTATTAAAATGATTATGGTGTGATTTTTGCGGGGATCTGTACCAAACAAAGATGTTTTCTTAAGTCTGTAGAATATGATGTGTAGGCCAGGACATCTCTGCAGCACCACAATATTTACTTTAAAATGGTATTTTGACACATTTCGCCTTTAACAAATATTGCGCCTCCTGTGATTTGAAAATTGCAGTAGGCCATATTGTGATTTCAATAAAATTTTGATTAATTGTTCAGCCCTAGTTTATACATTCAGCCTTTTACAGCTTCGAGCAGCACAGTGTACAGTGTGGTTGTGTCTGTAGTGTAGTGAAAAAGTCGTGACTCCGCACTAACGCCCCCCTCTTCCCCCGCAGCAGCAGCAGCAGCAGCAGCAGCAGCAGCAGCGGCCCCGCGGCGCCGCAGCTCAACACGGCCAACACACTGCTGATCAAGAGCGAGAGTGTGTCGGAGCAGAGCGGCCTGAGCTCCCACTGTCTGGTCAAACAGGAGGCGGAGCAGCAGGCGGAGCAGCAGAGGGCCGGCGGCCTGCCGCAGCTCCAGCAGATCAGCCAGAGCCTGGCCACCGACCTGGGACTGTACAACGTGAGTAACTGAGACCGGGCTGTTCAGATCGGGCTGGGCCAGATACCGAAAAAAATGTACCAAAACTGACACTGGCTCTCTCTCACCGGCCAAATTCTCTACATGTCGGTCTGTTCGGTAAATACACTACCTGTCAAGTTTGGACACACACATTTTTCTTTATTTTTACTATTTTCCACATTTTAGAATAATAGTAAAGACATCAAAACTATGAAATAACACAAATAGAATTATGCAGTGACCAAAAAAGTGTTAAACAAATCAAAACTGTCTTATATTTTAGATTCTTTTAAGTAGCCGCCCTTTGCCTCAATGGAAAGGCAAAGGCTTTGGAAAGAAATTCACACATAGGATCAACTTCACTGTTTATATTTGTCTAAGAAACTCATTTCAAGCATTTAAGCAGAAGCATTTAGATTAAAAAAACACAGTTTCATTCGTGCTGCTTCATGAGTCGCTCTTCACAGCAGCAGAGCTGATGTGGAATCAGCTGTGTCAAGTCAGGCAGAGGAGGACAGAATAAGACGCTAAATAAAGTGGGTTTACCTTCAAAATAAAAGCATCCTGTTTATATTTATGATGCTAATGGTGATTCCTGCGCTGGGGTTTAGAAAAAAAAAAAACAAATTATTGCTTCATTTATCGTTATCGAGGTACACGTGACAGTATATAGTGATATGAATCTCAGGCATATGGCCCAGCCCAGTGCTCAGATTACGAGCAGCAACCCTACAGGAAGAAAGTCATTTTCAGTGGGAGTCGGCGACGGGGGGCTACACATGGCGCCGTGTTCATTCTCACAGTGATAGTTCCCACTGCTCTATAACCCTATAACTTTATTCACACATCAAGACAGCAACAAAACACATTCGGCCTGGCAGTAGGAGGCTGCTATTGGAGGAGCTCCAGGTGAATTTGGTCCTTTCGTTTCATTTCAGACCTTCAAGTCCTTACAGATTCTATTTTGTATCAGTTATTACATGTGATTTCCACTATAAAAGCTCTCCCGCTCTCTCAAACTGCTGACGTGATGTAAGAGAAGGGAGGCAGAGGCAGAGCTCTCCCTGCTGACTGGAGACGGTATTTGTTTGTTTGTTTATTTATTTATTTATTTATTTATTTATTAGTTTGACAGGGACAGTGCACATAAAACAAAATATACCAGAATTAGCCAAGAAGGCTAGTTTGCATCCGTAGTCCCTGGGCAGGTAGTATAAAGAACAAGCACTGGACATTAGACATTAGATAGACATACATTAGTTAATAGAAGGAGGGAGTTACATAAACTGTGTAACAGTAGACAAGCAATAGATAAGATAAGATCAGTTCAACTAAAATAGTTAGTGTAAATTCATCAATATCATCAGTAGTTAGTAAGAGCATTATCAGTTAGTTAGTGGAAGTATCCGTGTCAACATATATATATACACACAAGTCAAGTCTTGTCTTCTTCTGTTTCAGATCAGACTCAGATATTCACTAAATACTGATCAGACTTCAGTCTAAAACAAACAGAAAAACATGCCCACTGTAGCACAGATGGTTGTAGGACAGCGGTCTGACTGAAATAGCAGATTTACTGACTGGCTCTTGGTGAATGCTTTTTCTCTGAAGAGCCTTACATGAAGTTAAGTCAAGTTTATTTATAAAGCACATTTCATACGACAGGCGTAGACTCAATGAGCTTCAAAATAAAAAGCAAAAAATAGGGAAAGATCATACATGACAAAAACATATAAGATAGGAACATATAAGATAAAAAGGTATTACATAAATAAAAACATATAAAAAAAGATAAAAACATATAAGGTATTATAATAAAAAGGAATAAGATAAGAAGGTATTATTATTATTATTATTAAAAAGGGAATAATAGTAATAATACTGATTCTAAAATAAAAGTTTTCCCGTTAACCACACACTTTAAACTAAAAGCTTGCGAAAAGAGAGATGTTTTTAGTCTGCTTTTATAAGAAGACACTGTTGTAGCAGACCTTTCCAGAGAGCAGGACCATAATGACTGAAGGCACCATGAGCTGATTTAGAGTTTATTCTAGATACAGTGAGGAGACCTTTATTTGATGATCTAAGGGATCTGTCCGGTGTGTGTTCAGTGAGCTTGTCAACGACGTAGGAAGGAGCTAAGCCATTCACAGATTTAAAAACAATAAGAAGTATTTTAAAATCAATTCTTTGTTTTACTGGGAGCCAGTAAAGAGAATTCCATGAGACAAACTGTACATTATAGTATGGATGACTACAGTGGGAATGGGACGTCTTATGAGGATGGAAAACTTAAGATTTCATCTACCTGACTCAGTTACTGCTGGTTTCTAAAATATTACTACTGCTTTTGTTATTTCACCGGCCAAATATGATTTTTCCAACAGAGTAGAACCTCCAAACAGCGGCTGGTGACCCGCTAGAGTATGAACTTATTATAGGCAAGGCAAGGCAGCTTTATTTGTATAGCACATTTCATACACTGAGGCAATTCAAAGTGCTTTACAGAGTGATAAAAAAAATACAGTAAAGGTAAAAAATGTACAATTAAAAAGTGCAAAAGTACAGACAAGAGATCCACAAGATAAAAGACTTAAAAAGTAAACTAGTGCAGTTCAAATCAAGTGAAATCGAAAGATAAAAGAAAAGACAGTGCAAGAGGATTAGAAAAGTGCATTCAAATCACATTTAAAAGAAAATAAAAAAGATATAAATAAATAAGTAGATGCCCTAGATTTCTTCAAAAAGCCCCGGCCGAACAGAAACGTTTTAAGCCCTGATTTAACAGATTGTAAAGTGTAATATAGTGTGTATAGTACAGTAATAATCTGCAGTGTGTTCATATTCAGAAATGTCAGTTTTCATGTAGCCTTACAATCATGATTCATCTCATACCCAGTTCATGAAAATTTTATACTTGGTGTTGTGAAGGTCTGTGAGCAGGTTCCTCTTTCCTGGGAAAACTCCTCTGCTGCACAGGAAGTGATGCCTTTTTACGTTTCCGGTTTGTTTGGAATCAACAGAAGAAGAAGAACTGGGTAGTTAGCATGAGCAGCGATAGCCGCCGTAGCTGAACAGACAGAGAAAAGAGAAAACTGCATCAACAGAAAATCCCAGGAAAAAGAAACACAGTAATAATCGTTCAGAGGAAGATAAGCCGCTTTTTCCAAAGATGAAAAACACTCCAAGATGAGAAGGGACGTGCATGTAGACTAACTCCACAGCCACAGTCAGCATGTACCAGCTGGCTCAGTGTCTCTGGTGCCACAGCAGTGCCTTTAGCCTTTTAGAGTGATGTTGAACTTTGGTAGTACCTTGGGTTGTGTGCAGGCAAAAAAAAAGTGAGAGAATAATTTTTTATATTTTGGCAGAATCTGCTTTGTCAAAGTCTTGTCGCCCACATTTTTTTCATCTATTTACAATTATTGATAAACGTTTTATTTTCTTAGTTCCATCATAAGTTTCCTCCGACCGGATGTTGGTGTTCCACTTGTTCAAACTGAAAGGTTTAATAAACATAAAGAAAGAGATTCACTTAAAAACAATTCCACAGCATGAGTTTTTTTATATATATAGTCAGAATCTGCTTTGTCGGCGTTCCTTTATGTGCTAGAAGTGATTTTCAGACTGTTCCTCCAGACAATGGCAGTGAATGGAGAGAGAAAAAAACACAATTCTCCAGTCTGCTCTACCAGAGCAACAGATCACAGAATCACTGATTTTGGGGTTTTATCATGGAGGAAGAGACACGACCCAAGACTCTACCAGAGTCAATACCAGCTCTATTGAAGCTCTATTTTAAAGTCTAAAGTTTAGACTTTCTGGAGTTTTCTACTGGAGTTGCAGACACTAAATACAACCTTTATAACTGGAGAGTTTCATTCTAAAATAAGACCTGACACTCTGACAAAATAATTGCATGAAAGTCAAACACATTATGATTCAACAGTGATTACAGCAGTCATCTTAAGACTTTGGCTCACAGATTTCAATCTACATTTTTGAAATGCTGGATGCTGAATTTCTGGCAGGGAAATTTTAGCATTTCATAATGAAACCCTTGTCAGCTGCACCGGCATATTGACTATTATTCTTTTCTGATTGTTTATATATATATATATACACTTTGTCCCATGATGAAATCCATTGATTTTGTTCATCAAGAGTCTACCAGAGCAACAGATCACAGAATCACAGATTTTGGGGGTTTTATCCTGGAGGAAGAGACACAACCCAAGACACTACCAGAGCTACACAGAGCTTTAAAAACCTCCGTTACTTCTCCCTCGTTCCCCCGCTCCGTCACGGTCAGCTTCAGCTCAGCCGCCATGCAAAGCGGTGCGGTTCAGATCTGAGGTTGTTTGTTTTGTTTTGTTGAGCTGAGCTGAGCTGCTGTTTCCTCGGGCCTTCCTGCCTCGCTCTCATGTTTCCCACGGCTTCTAAGGTTTTCTGTGTCGGAGGGCGAGCGACGCACCGCCGGGCTGTCAGGACCGCGCGCAGGACAGAAATAATGATGTTGTTTACTGAACTCCGAAAGGGAAATTCTCTTTTTCTTTTTGTCACCCCCTTCTGGGAGGTCAGAGGTCGGGGTCTGGAGCTGGCAGGGGTTCAGAGTCTTGCTCAAGGACACCTCAGCAGGGTGGAGGTTGAACCCGGGTTCCTCTGGTTGAAGGACAATCTTTCTAAACACAGTAACACCTCGACTGTCTGTTTAGAGCGGTGGTTCTCAACGTGGGGTCCGGGGACCACCAGGGGTCCTTGAGGGAGTTTCAGGGGGTCTCCAGCAAACTGATGAATTGTTAAACTTCAGCATTGTTTCATTCACAAGAAGTTAACACTATAGAGAATGTAGAAGAATGACTGTTTTGATCATAGTTTCCTCTGTTATCTCTCTACCTAACATACAGATAGTCATGGAATTCTGGGAAAAATCATATCTAAGAATAAAAATATTCTCAGATTTGGGTTTGAGAGATGAAATCTCATCAAATGGGAGTCCCTGGGCCTAATATGGGTCCTTGATATGAAAAAGGTTAAGAATCACTGGTTTAGAGGACAGGGCTGCAACTAACGGTCATTTTCATTATAAATTAATCTGTTAATTATTTTTAAGATAGATAAATAATCTTTTTTCAAAGGAGACCCGACCAAGAAAGCAGAATCATGATAAACCTCTTGGTCTCTCACCAAAATCCCGGTCTCATCTGCAAATGCCTCCTCTATTTTTAGTAACTGGAAATGTATTATTGGATTAGTTGATTGAATCTCTTCTTTATTCGGTGGTGAACTGCTCACCAGTTCAGTTGTATAACTCTTATTTTTTTTTTGTATTTTACATTTGTACATTTTAGGCGTTTGCTGTAGCTGATGATGCTGTTCAGAGTAACGTCCAGTGAGCTCAGCAGTAATAATAAACTTTATTTGTATAGCACCTTTCATACAAGAAATGCAGCTCAAAGTGCTTTACAACAAATAAATTACATGCACCAAGTGCTTCACATAAACTTGATAATAATAGTGAAAATAAGATAAAGATGAGAATAGAATAGATAGAATGCATCTTCACATGAAAATAGACATAGAATGAGCATAAAAACAGGGATAGAATGCCATAATTAATGTAAAATACTGTAAGATGGAGAGTAAAACCCACTTGATAATAATAGTAAAAATAAGATAAAAATGAGGAATGCATAAAAGATGGAAAATAAAACCCACTGAATAATAATAATAAAAATAATGTTAAAAAAAATAGAGTACATAGAATGCATAAAATCAAGTAAAATACAACATTTTAAAAGCAGTGCATAAGTGCAAAGCAAAGCGCAAAAAAGAGTTTCAGGCCTGTATCAGGAAAGTCAGAGCGAGTTAAAGGCTCAAGTGAAGAGATACGTTTTTAGATTTCTTTTAAAAATATTTAGTGAGCTGGCTTCCCTGTAGAATAAGCTTCAGCTCCTAGATCAGGAACATGGCAAGGAGGTGAAGGGTCAGAGGTCAAAGGGTCACAGCAACCATGACAATAGATGGAACAAATATTCCTGTGAGCCTAGAATGAGCATGATGATAGAGAAGTGCTGTGGAAAGTAAAAACAGACATCAGGGCTGAAGAGAGATCTAGAAGAGATTTTAATTGAAGAAGGGGGATATTTTGGTGAAGGAGGGAGATGTTTGTCCGCCGCCCTAGTGGCCGTACCGCAGCAGCCAACCTGCTGATACAGCAGCCTCATGTGTCTGACACCAGCCTGCGGGCAGGATGCCGTCACCGTGCATCAGAGAGAGCTGAGAAAGAGACAAAACACTGTGAGCTAAGAAATGGGATTCCTGAAATTGAGGAAACCATGTTGTGTTTAGATGCAATAGGAATGTGTACAACAAGGATCAAATAGAAAGGAAGGGAAAAATACGATAAAAGACTTCAGTGGGTCGGCTGTGCCCGTTGCTGATGTTGACACTAGTTGCTATGGTTTCGCTGTTGCTATAGTTACACATATGCGTTCTGGACAGGGTCCCATATTGTCTCTGTTGGGTGAAAACCTTGTATCTCCAAAATGTCACTTTTGTCAATGTCACAGACTGGATCCTCTGTATTATCTATAAAAACAACATAACTCCAGTTTTGGTGTGTAAAAGTTGACATGGTGATTTATGTTTCATGATACTTGAACCCTTGATTTCTTTTAAAAACCCTATCGTAAAATACAGTGATATATGGATGCTAAGTAAGTAATGGGATTCCTGAAATTGAGGAAACAATGTTGTGTTTTGATGCAATAGGAATGTGTACAACAAGGATCAAATAGAAAGGAAAGGAAAAATATGATAAAAGACTTCAGTGGGTCGGCCGTGCCCGTTGCTGATGTTGACACTAGTTGCTATGGTTTCCTTGTTGCTATAGTCACACATATGCGTTCTGGACAGGGTCCCATATTGTCTCTGTTGGGTGAAAACCTTGTATCTCCAAAATGTAAATTTTGTCAATGTCAACAAAACGAAAGAAAAACAAAAAGACAAAAGAAAAACAGCCTTGATTTTAGCTTGATGCCAATGCATTTTTGACTTTATCCAATGAGTTTTGAAGGATTTCAGAAATCCAAGAAGTGAAAAGAGAATTTTTTTCAACCCATAGAGAAGCATGTCATCCTTCAATTGAAATGAAAATATGAAAATCAACATAATTGGAGATACAAGGTTTGCAACAGACAGCGCCGATATGTTCAAAATTGCAATGGAAAACCAAAGTTTACCAATCCTGTGCCAAACCAGACCAGGCCCACAGAGGGTGTGAGAGGGGAGGGGAGTGTGATGTGAGGTGTTTGTTGAACAGATGAGTTTTCAGTGTATTTTGTTTGGTGTTTAAATCCAACCAAGTCACATAACAGATCAAGTAACTGCATCAGGCATCATGATGCGTTAGCAGGCTCAGAGGGAAACAGGGAATTGGCTGTGGATCGGTTCTGACATAATGCTCAAACTGGTTAATCAGATATCATTCCTCATGTTTGACATTTTCCCCACATGTTTCTCAGCCAGTTGTCCACATTGATCAGTCAACTTGTTTCAGACGATGATGTTGGCCAACCGAGCCGTTAAGCAGCCAGCAGTGAGGCGTTTCTACTAAATCAGAACCACTTACTACCACACTTATTACAATAAATACACTGAAATATAGACTAGTACAGTGATTCTCAAACTTTTTCATGTCAAGGACCCTAATTTAGTCCACATTAGAGCCCCATTTGATTTTGTCTCTCTGACCCAAATCTGAGAATATTTTTATTGTCAGATATGATTTTGTCCAGAATTCCCTGACTATCTGTATTGTATTATCTAATTGTGTTAACTTCTTGTTAATGAAATAATGCTGAAGTTTAAAACCACTGAACTAGTAGACTGTATATCTATCTGTATATGTATCTACATATTGACAGTAGACCACAGCTGTATGCATGCAGCACTCTGTCACTGTGTGCATACAGCAGGTCGCAGCTTCAGTGGTGAAAAGCATGAAATAAATCAAAAGTTTCACTCCAAGAAGAGAGTGAAAAGTGACTCCTGCTCCCACAAAATGATTGATGTAACAATTTTTTTAAACACTTAAAATTAAAAGCTCTGAATTGACAAAGTATGAACGCTTCACAGACTGGATCCTCTGTATTATCTATAAAAAACAACATTTTTGGTGTGTAAAAGTTGACATGGTGATTTATGTTTCATGATATTTGAACCCTTGATTTCTTTTAAAAACCCTATTGTAATATACAGTGATATATGGATGTAGAGCTGCAACAATTAATCGATTAATCAATTAGTTGTCAACTATTAAATTAATCGCCTAAACTATTTTGATAATCGATTAATCGGTTTGAGTCATTTTTGAAGAAAAATAAGTCAAAATTCTCTGATTCCAGCTTCTTAAATGTGAATATTTTCTGGTTTCTTTCCTCCTCTATGACAGTAAACTGAATATCTTTGGGTTGTGGACAAAACAAGACATTTGAGGACGTCATCTTGGGCTTTGGGAAACACTGATCCACATTTTTCACCATTTTCTGTCATTTTATAGACCAAACAACTAATCGATTAATCGAGAAAATAATCGACAGATTAATCGATAATGAAACTAATCGTTGGTTGCGGCCCTATATGGATGCACAGTATGAAAACAAGCAGGCTATTTATTTTATCATCAGTCTTCATTCATACTTTAGATCCTCACCACTCTGCAGCAGGGAGACTGGAGTGCAGGTGTTGTTTTTACTGTGTGTGATGTAATGCTGAGGCCATATGAAACAGAAACAGTACCTGCGTCTATTTCTGGACGTCTGCTGAGTAGAAGTCATTGTCTCCTCCTGAGTCTTTGACATTGGATCGTCCGCTCGGCGCTAAAACAAACCTCAGTGACACCCGGACGCTTCCTGCCGACTCGGGTTGCCTCCCCGGGGATTTACGGTGAATTAAAGCGGCGTTTTGCCGTCGAGTATCACAACACAAGTCACTTTAATGCCGAGATTAGCCTGCAGGGTTTTCCCTTTTGTCAGCGAAACCTTAGTCTGATATGAAGCTTTTTTTCAGTCAGTGGGATGATTAATGAGGAGGCGGCACTGTCAGAGTCAACCTGCTTGACAGCTTTCATCTGATAGTTGTGTCAGCGTGAGATGACGTCTTTGAGTTTTGCAAGAAAAAGGCTTGAGTATCTGTTTTGTTGCTGTGTAACCATGGTGCGAGTGGCTTTATTGTAAAAATCTTAAAATGGTGACGAGCGAGTGTTTGGGTGGATGAGCTGCTGTGTGCCGGTGGACGTGAAAGTTTAGTTTCCTGCCTTTTGTTTAACTCAGTTACATATCAGAGAAGCAGAATGGGCCGATGTGTTGCAGTGAAACAACATGTGGAAACAGGCATGTGCAGAGGGGGGGGGGGCTGTGGGTGCTTGGGCACTTGCTCCTTTTCCCTTAATTGAACAAAAATCCCCTTCCGATCTAAATGTATTATTTTATTTTAGGCATTTTCCGAATAGTTAATAAATTGTAGCGATAGGAGCGAAAGTATTTGAGCAACTGCAAAACACAAATGAATTGTTTGCACAGTGCATCGCCCCTTTCTCTGTCCTTCTCACATGCGGACGTTCCCCCAAAACATTATTTTTTCATTTTATATATTATATAGTGAGTGGCGGCAAGACGCCCTCGAAAGCGAGAAGGGCGAAAGTAAAAGAGAAAGTAAAGCAGAAGGGACTCAAGACAACAGGTGAGAGGCAGACTGGGGACTGACTTACCTTCATCATGCAAGGAAAAAAATGTATTCAGTGACTTTATCTTAAAATCTATCCAATAAAGATTGTTATATTTTGTTTAGAGTCTTCAGCTTGTACCATTATGATAGAAATATAATAAGATAATTGAGTATTCATCACTAAGATATATATATATATATTTTTATTGTATTTAATATTTAGCACAGGCAGACAGAAATGCAGAGAGATGAGGGGGAGAAAGAAGAGGACACTGTGTCTCACTGTCCTCTAGAGATGGAAGCAAATATAACAGATGAGTAAAGTAAAGGGAGATAACAACACTGCATTGCTGCACTCCTAAAACACAGAGATTCTTCCACAGACTGTTTGACACTTTTTTCCATTTGAGCACCTGCCCCTGAAGACCTCTCTGCACGTCCCTGTGTGGAAACAAACTTCACCAGGTGTGAGGATGGAGAGAAGGTGTAGACAGACCAAAACACTTGAACCCTCTTTTAAACTCAACAGAGGAATAATTAGAAACAACAACAAATACAGTTAACAAACAATAAGAACATAGAGCCACAAGCAGCCACGGGAACTCATGGGGCAAATAATTTGACAATATGAGCTTCATTCATCGTTTTGGATCAGCTTCATTTGTGCACCACGGCCAAACAGTTTGGATTTTCAAAACTCTGGGTAACAGCTGTCATCTAGTAAATCCATATATGCAGTGTACAAACTTTTGTTGGGATTAGATCAACTTTACAGGAGAAAGAGCAAAAAAATTGTATTACATGTAATTCAAAATGGCAGAAAAACTATCAAGGTGGAAATGAAAACCTGTATGTGCAAAGAAATTAAAAGGGCAAAAAATGTATTCTACACCTTATGGTTCAGGAGTTATTGGCCAAAACGTAAAGTTGCTTGTTAAAGCGCCACCATCTGGCCGATCTGTGAAATGTTTGTTGCCTGAGTGGTGGAGGAGATTTGAAACCAAATCCACCAAATCTGGTGGATCAGAAGAAGAAGAAAACAAAAACAACAGAGTTTCAGTCCTACAGGCTTGAACCCATAAAAAAACAAACAAAGATGTACCGAGCGTTTAGGAGGAAAAAATGTCTTTAGGCTCCCTGCAGTTCAGACAGTGACAGTCTGAGCCTGTAACCTAGAGCAGTGGTTCTCAACATGGGGTCCAGGGACCACCAGGGGTCCTTGAGGGGGTTCCAGGGGGTCCCCAGCAAATTGATAAATTGTTAAACTTCAGCATTATTTCATTTACAAGAAGTTAACACGATTAGAGAATGTGGAAGAATGACTGTTCTGGTCATAGTTTCTCTGGCAAAATCTCATAAAAGTGGGAGTCTGTGGCTCTAATGTGGACTAAATTAGGAATTAAGAATAGAACAAAAAGGGTTAGAAAAAGTTAAGAATCACTGACCTACAGTGACCAGACTACAGACAGACCCTCTGTCTGTCTCAGGACTTGCAGATTGCCATCATCGTTTCAATGCAGTCGCTTTGTCAGTTGAATTTTAGTTTTCTGTCGAGGCTTCTCAGTTAATGAGATGATTTATGAAGCGGCTCATGTTGTCAGTGTGAACCTTATTCATCCTGGTAATTTAATAGTTCTGTCAGAGACTCTAGTTCTTGAACTTTCTATATTTGGACTGAAAGATTAGGTTATAGTATCTGTTGTGATGCTGTGTAACCAAGAGTTACAGACTGTTAAAGCAGCTGTCTTTCCTCTCCCCCCCCCCCCCCCCTCTTTCCCTCTCTCTATCTCTCTCTTTCTTTTTTCAGGACTCGTTGTTCAACTCTCTGCTGGACGATCCGTACCTGAGTCTCCAGCTTACAGGCAGATCCAACCAGCAGGTAAGACGAGGCTGTTCGGTGATGTAACTTCCTTCTGGCGGCCATGTTGGAGGTCCTCAGCTCTGTGAACAGCTGATTGTTCAATTCTGTTGAGACAGAAAAACAGACGGTTAATTTCTGTCTGTTTCTGACTGAACTGATCATTTCATCACTGATCCATCTGATTGATTTAGTGTTTAGATAATGTCAGCTTGTTAGCTAGCTAACCATAGCATCTGGTCAGCTAACCATCACTGTCTTGTTGTTAACACATCTGATTAGCACACTAGCTAACGTAGCTAGTAGCAGCTAGTTTTAGCATGTTCACATTAACATCAGTGTGTTTGCTGGCTAGTTAGCTAGCTAACAGTTTGTTCAGGTTAACTGAGCTGACTCTTCTCAAGCTCCAACTCTTCATGTTTTGGAGTAGAGACTAGGGCTAAAGACAAGACAGTTTACTGTGTCACAGTAACCTACATTTGGAAACAAATCCACCTTATCACACTATTCACTTTTACTGAGAACGTTACTGAATGGATCTATAGCCACACCACAAAAATCAAAAGCTTCCAGGTATCTTTCTTTTTCTTTTTGCCCAGTTGTTATATTAGTGGACAGTTGATCTCCATGATGGAGCCAGCTGTGGTTGCTGGGAGATTGTAAAGCTGCTGTACTCTGCTGAACCCTTCAGCCTGTAGTCTGAACAGCTCAGTCACACCTGATGCATTACTCTCCCTGCTGCAGTTCACCATGGAGAGCCAGGGTGACGGTCTGTCGCTGAACCACGGCGGTCTGGGCTGCGGAGGTGGCATCGACAAGAGCCAGTACCCCTCCGGCACCCAGGGGTCCCTGGACCTGCAGGACCCCGTGGACCAGCAGCTCCTCAACAACAACCAGAACCAGAACTACGGCGGTGGGGAGGGACGACACAACGTGCCCAACATCATCCTCACCGGTGAGACCAGAGCTGCTGAGACCGGATGTTCCTGCCAGGTGGCTTCCTGTTCACTGAGCAGGAACATCCGTCTGCTGTCTGGATTGTATAGAAATATGATTTAGCTGGATTATATTTACATTTAAGTGTGTCTCAGCTGTACACATTGAACTTTACTGCCTATATTTACATTAGGGATGGGCATTTCAAGTAAAAATGCTATTCGATATTCACTGGGAACTATTAGACCATTCTTCAAAGATCAGAATCAGAGAAGGACCGGTTCGGGGCTAATCTAGCCATAGCTATTTACTACTAGCAAGCTATGAAAATATACTTTTAAGACAAGACGATAGTCACATAAACTATTCGATTTTTTTTATAATTTAATGACTATTCGAAAATTCGAAAATCATGACCCATCCCTAATTTACATCCTTTAAAATTGACGGTAAATGCCTCTTCTCGCTTGTTCCCCATCCATGATTTTCCTAACAATTTATCAATATTGAATTTTTGGATGTACCAGCCGCTGTGACAGTAGATAGAGAAGTTAGTTTCCTCACAGCAAGGTTGAAATATTTGTCACTAACTGACCCAGAGGGAACTGCATCATTCGAGGGGGACGACATGTTTACCGTCTAAGTCTTAACATGCCGACCGACCCCCCCCCCCCCCCCAACCCCCCCCCCTGCAGGTGACTCTCCGCCGGGCCTGTCCAAGGAGATCGCCAGCGCTCTGTCCCACGTCCCCGGCTTCGAGATGGACCCCTTCTCGCTGGACGACCCGCTCAGGATGGACCCGCTGGCCCTGGACATGCTGGACGGCGACCTGATGCTCGCCGACCCGGCCGTGGAGGACTCCTTCCGGTCCGACCGGCTGAAGTGACCCGCCGCCTCCGCCCCGGGCGCTCGGTGGGACCGGCGGAGAGAGACGGAGGCCGCCCAGACGGAGGTGGAGGAGGACCGGGATCAGCGCTGCTTCGCCGCCCCCGCACCCCCACCCCCCCTTCCCCCCGCAGGTCGGCACAGCTATGCGGAGTGAGGTTTGGAAGTAGTTTGCCGAATTTCGACCGGGAATCCGCACGCCTCTCTTCGTTGCGGGCGGCAACGAAGGCTCGCAGAGATGGACGAAGGATTTGTCCGGGGGGGTCGGAGGGAACTGAAGGAGGGCGAGCTTTCCCGCTGCATCAGAGGCACTTAAACTGACAATGCTCTTGCAAACGCTTGAAGTCGAGGAAAAGCAAGATGTTTTCTTTATTTTAGGCATTAGCTTGTACGAGTCTTATCTGCATGTTAATGAGAAATGCACTTGGGTTAACGCAAACACGCAGGGATCGCGCACGTAAACGCCAGCTTCATGTGAGAAACCGTCGAGTGAGTCGGCGACGCTTGGAAGACGCCATCTTGAAAAGCATATGCACCCCAATAGCCCCGGAACCTTCCCCCGAGCTTTCTGACTGTTCTGTCTGTTCTGGGCTTTCTCCATTCCATCCGGCGGCCATGTTGGCCCTCGCTCCACAGCAAAAACCACTTTGGATTATTTTACCCCATTTCTGTCAAACAAACCACCGTTGACCAGGGTGGGAAAAACCACCAGCCACCAGCCAAATACTGGTACATTTTGGCTATGGCTGGAAAGTTTGTCTTAATTTACCAACCACTTTGGCAGGTAGCCATCATTTGGAGATTGTATTGTGTATGAAAAAAGTCATTTGCCGGTAAAACATTTAAAGTGGCAGGTGAATTTTGAGATGCAGCCACTGTGACAGTAGAGAAAAAAATTAAATCTCCTGCCCTGCCAGTCGGTGGTGTTCATTAGAGTTGTCTCGGTGGTGCCATTTTGACACCGGTGTTGTTTCCCTCCCCAACACCAACCGCTATACCGGTTATACCGCCTGTCGCCACTAGAGGGTCTAAGCGATAGCAAAGTCACCGTCACTACAATGAAAGTGAAACCTAAAATTCCTCTCCAAACTGTATTAACGGCATTTGTAAAAGGTAACATTTTTTAATCAGCGATTTATAACACTGCTCAACACTCAGAGAGTTAATGTGAGTGCAGTGCAGATTCTGGCATATTGCCCTTCTTTAGGCTGCCATTGGATTGTACTGGACACATTACTGTCACTAGGTAAGGACAAATAATTAATCCTATTCATCCTAATCTGTCATATTAATGATCAGATTTAGTGATCCGTATGTTGTTAGTATGTCCATTTATAATTTTGTAGCCTAACTTGAACATGGAAGCTCTGAATATGTGCTTTTATTTTATAAAATACAAAATAACGGTATTCCCGGTGTGGGGCTAATGCCACCGGTGTGGAGTCCAAGACCGTATGCCACCGGTAACACCGCCCACCGCGACAACCCTAGTGTTCACATCATAAATGTGTTTGAGATTCTGTTTAGGCAAAGCTGCTCTATTCCTCAGTAGCAGAAATTAACACAAACTAGCAACTAAGCAGGAGCAGTTAGCGGTTCTCTGTCTCTCCTGGGTCCTGAAGCCTCTCAGGAGAGCGTCCAGTACCTGGAGGAACATGTGCCGTAACCCTGCAGGTCTCTGTGGAGAAGACACCAGTGGCCGCTTAGTGATTATTTGTGTGGGATTCTTCGCACTGTGTTGGAAAAACCTCAACGCACCACATGTCAAAACCCTCCATACAGCTGCTTCTGCTCATGTCACCCATAAAGAAAATTCTCAAAACGCTCATCGTAACCTCAAGACAGGCAGCGATTCCCCAGTGAAGCAGCTTCAAACCCTAAAAGATAAGGTTGTGATCATATAGGACGCTTTTTTTCATCATTATTCATTCATTATATTCATCATTTATCAGTTATTTTCAATGGTTTGGTCGTGCGCCTGGTGTTTTGGGCGTGGCTGAACTTCACCGCAGTACATCAGCGCACCAACGGGCCTTGAAACAGACGCTGTCCAGTTCCTGGGGACGAGACGATCGGACTCTCGGCGGTCTGTCCTCCAGCGGGACGTCCTGAACCTTCATCCTCCTGTTCAGAACGGACTCCTCCTCCTCCTCCCCCTCCTCCTCCTCCTCCTCCTCTTCTTCAACAGCAAGCAGAGACGTCACTAACTTTGTCTGGTACATTTTGATTTTAAAGTCCCCATGAGTATCTTTAAAGGTGACCTCATGCTGCACCAGGAGGCATAAATATAGCTTTCTAACCATCAGACTTTTGAGCAGCCCCACCCCTCCACCCCCCCCCCCCCCCCCATCAAATAAAACTGCCTTTCTCTCCTTGACTCGTATTCCCTCGTGATCCCTCACTGCGTTATGTCCCGCCCCCCCCCAACATCCTGTTTCAACAAGACTCGCATCAAATCAAGGAAGTAAAGATGCCGTTTCGTGGGGTCTTTAAACAACATTATCCCCTTTGTGTCACATGATGCGTGCCCTTTGACCTCTCGCTCTCTCTCTGTCACTAGCGACGCTCACAGCATGAGAAATGAGATTAAAAAAAAAAAAAGCGTCCTGTCTGATCACAGCCTCGGCCCCCCCGCCCCCCGTCTGTTAATCCTCAGTTCCTCGATGTAATAACTGCATCAGAGTCTGTGTTAGTCAGCTGTGTCCCAGCAGTGTGTCAGCATGCTGTCTGTCTGCCTCACACTGTGGACAGAGGCTCTGGGCCTTGTTGTCGCTCTGTACTCGCCTTGTGTGCCTGCTGTACTGTGTAGCTGCCTCCTGCCTGACCCCCCCCCACCTCCCCCCCGCCCCCCCCCCCCCCCCCTGCAGAGAGGCTGCGAGCCGCTGCAGGAGAATGTCTTGGCAACGCATTGGATGCAAAAAAAAAAAAAGAGCACTTGCCTGCAGTCGTCGTCGTGTGGATCGGCTCTGTGTGTTTTTAAATGGAACTTATGCATTTCAGTTATTATCGTACCGGATGTCTTGAATGATGGAGAGACTTGAGTGCTTTGAATGCAGCACAGTGGGTGATGCAGGGTTCCCATGCAGGTCGGGGTAGAAAATGTTCAGCTCTGATACAGACACACTGCCAGTCAACAGTCTGGACACACCTCCTGATTGAATGTTTCTCATTCTCTTAAAGCCATTTTGATTTTAAGGCTTCTGCTTAAAGGCTTGAAATTAGTTTCTTAGACAAATACTGTATTTCCTCTAATAGTGGCCGGTAGTCAATTAAAAGCCGGGTCTCCGATAATGTCCTGGGCCGTGGTCGACACGAACACATAAAGGCCGGCCCCAAATACAGGGCGGGGGAAAGAAACAAAGGAAAAAACAACGGTGGATACCGGTAAACTCCTGGTGCCTGTTATATAATGTAACTGTAGTTTGTAGTAACGTACAAGTGCCACAGTCGATTACCGTAATTATCGGTAATGCGTCGCAGTAACAAAAAAAACGGCTACCTAACGAACCCCAACAGAAGCAGATCAGAAAACAAGGAGGCTTCATACTAAAATATGAGCAAATATACTTATCAAACAGAGGGAATTAGAAATAAAGGCCTGTCTCTAATATAAGCCTGCTTCCCTCTGGTACCCTCTGCAGTTGAGGTAAATAAAGGCCCGGGCCAATATTAGAAGAAATACGGTATAAATAGTGAAGTTGATCCTATGTATGAATTTCTTTCCAAAGCCTTTGCCTTTCCATCAAGGCAAAGGGCGGCTACTTTAAAGAATCTAAAATACAAGATCGTTTTGATTTGTTTCACACTTGTTTGTTCACTGCATAATTCCATTTGTATTATTTCATAGATTTAATGTCCTAACTATTATTCTAAAAGGAGGAAAATAGTAAAAATAAAGAAAAATATGGTGCGTCCAAACTTTTGACCGGTAGTGTATGACAGCACATTGATATAGTTGTAGATTCACTGTGATTTCACACGCAGTGTTGTGAAGAAACACCTTCACCTGTCGCCCAGCCTCTGAACACCGACCAAAATATTCACATCCAGTGGAGAAAGAGTGTGAAATGTAAGATGTGTAGGAACCCTGGGAAATGCACATATGCGTCTCTCCTGTTTTTTTTTGTCTTGTGCGAACGGCGGCTACAATCCCCCCCACCCCCCACCCCCGGTCTTTGAGCTTTATCGCCCCCTTCTGGTCAGGTTATTAAAGGGCAGTTCCCGCTAAAAAAAGAGAGACGTTGACGTTGTTATTGTTTTTAGCAAAAGTAGACGTTTTCCTTAAAATACCCCGATGGGTTTTGGGAGTTTTCAGGATCGCGGAAAATGCGATCCTGTGACATCATCAGACAGCCACCTTCCTGTACCTGGGTCAGACATTTTGAGTTGTGAAAAAGAAAGTGTATCTGCTGTGTGTAGGAAAAGGGAGACGACTGCACATGAAATCCTCTGTAATTTTTACAATGTCTGTCCATAAATTTAATAGGTTTTAACTCAAAAACTCATAAAAAACAACTTGATAAGATGTCGATTTTTAAAGGAAAACGTCTACTACTCTTTACAGAACAACAACCCAAAAGTAACTTTTCGTCGGGATTGCCCTTTAACCCCCAGTCACTGTGATTGACAGCCCTTAACCCCGCCCTCCTGCCTGCACTTGCTGCACCTGTCTTGCCACAGCGAGGGCCGCAGCCAGAGTATAGCAACGTATTTTTTATGTAACAAATATAGTTATTATTACTATAAAGAAGTTTTATTTTTTAATCGAAAGGTGGTCAAAATCTATATGTATATAATTTCTCAGATGTATCTTGAAAAAAAAATATATTTAAGAAGAGAAGGAAAACAAAGCCTATAGAAGTTCAAGCAGCGGCGGAATCGGCTGCAGGGAGTCGGAAGACGTCCGGCGGGTTTTTGAGAGGGGCGGAGCTTGTTGGGAAGTCCTGCGTGACGGTCCGGGTGTCGATCAAAACCTTTATCTGCCGCTTTCCCCCCCCCGTCGCCTCTCTGTGGAAATACTGTTGTTGAGAAAAGTCTCGGTTGTAGATTCACTTTTTTGATGTTTTTTTTTAGCTTCACTAGTTTCGCCCTTCACCAGCCAAACACTGGTCAAGTTTGACAGGTTTACTCTACAGCAGTGGTTCTCAACGTGGGGTCCGGGGACCACCAGGGGTCCTTGAGGGGGTTCCAGGGGGTCCCCAGCAAATTGATGAATTGTTCGACTTCATCATTATTTCATTTACAAGAAGTTAACACAATTAGAGAATGCAGAAGAATTACTGTTTTGATCGTAGTTTCTCTGTTATCTCTCTACCTACAATACAGATAGTGATGGAATTCTGGACAAAATCATACCTGACAATAAAAATATTCTCAGATTGGGGTTCGAGAGACAAAATTTTTATCAAATGGGGGTCCGTGGCCCAACTGTGGACTAAATTAGGGTCCTTGATATGAAAAAGGTTGAGAATCACTGCTCTACAGGTTACCAACCAGCGTTTGTAGTCCTGTTCTATTCTAAACATCTAGCTGGCTGCAAAAATAGCAAAAATGGCTGGTGGATGTTGAGATGTCCTTGCTGTTTGACAAAAAAAGTGATTTGACTCTCATTTCTCAGCAGCAAACTGTTTTGATCCGGCTGAAAACGTTTGCTGAGCTGTAATCACAGCATCATCATCATCATCATCGTCACAGTTTCGCGGTGCAGCGCCTACGCAGGTCTGGAAAATATGGAAATCCGTTTGATCGTTTCCAGGTCTGAAAGTGTCTGGAACAAACATGATAAAGTTACATTGGATAAAGCTTATCCTGAGATGATGTGTTTGTCACAAAGTAAGAAAGTTAGTAACTGACCTGCAGTGGAAGGTGTGAAACGCGTGCGAGGGCTGGGAAGTCGTCTGGAGTGTAAAAATAGAAACCTGCAGCTCTGTTGTGAGTATGGAGACGAGGAAGAGATTATGAAAATCGAGTGGTAGTTTCCATGTTGGACCTCCTCGCCGCTCTGTAACACCGTGACAGACAGATGACAGAACAGACTGGAAACACTTCATGTTACGCAGCTGGTGTGTCTGTGTGTGTGTGTGTGTGTGAGAGGCAACAGCAGGTCACAAGCCGCCGCCGGTCTGATGCTGCGTTCACTTTGTGTCGGTGCTGTTGAGCAGGAGATACTGAAGCAGAAACATCCCACCTGTCCACACTCGTCATTCAACGACATGCATTTTTTTGTTGTGTTCAAATCCATTATTTTCCAGGAAAAAAAACCCCAAAGAAATACAAATAATATGTTAAATTATTTGATAAATTATTAATGAGAGACTACTTTAATTTGGGGAATTTTAGTTTTCCAAAGTCAGAAAATGTCAGTGGATCAGACCTGTCAACTCTCCCGTTTTTCCCGGGTTTTTCCCATATTTTCACCCCGTCTCTCGCTGTGCTCCCGTTGGGTAATTTTCCCCGTAAATCTCCTGTATTTTCCCTTTTTTATTTTTACAGTTACAAAAAAAAAAACCCTAATTGACCCAATCAAGTTGTTTCGGTTAGATCCATAGACTATTTAACTTAGGAGCCTATTTTCCCATTCCTGACCAGAAGTATGTTGGGATTTGTTGGGATTTGTTGAGCTAGTTAACCCAATCCTTTTTGCTCTGAGATTACAGCAGGGCAGGCAGTAAAGGCACCTGGTCATTAGATCTCTGGAACCGAGAGATGAAACCCCTTTCATAATGTAAGAGTTATGGTCGGGTGGGGGTCCCGGAAAATCTCCCTTATGTTCAAAGCCCAGTGTTGACAGGTATGCAGTGGGTGCAACCATCCCGACATACATGAAGAGAAAAGGTGTTTTCTCTCCATGTAAGTCTTTTCTCCCAGTCGGCAGCTCATGTTTATAGTAAATCTGACATGATGTGAATGCAGCTGTTAGATTTGTCTGGTAGGTTAGTTTACTGCCAAGTTAACCAGCCAGGAGTCACATTCTGATGGAGAAGTCGTGTTTGTCAGGTGAAAAACTGAAAGTGCCTGAAGTCTGGAATGCATCAGACTGCAAAAAAGTAGTTTCCTACCCTGACAGTAAGATTTGAATTCCTTTAGGTCAGTGTAAATCCACATAGGAGTTCAGTTCAGTCTGTGAGTTATTTTGGTTTCTGGTTTGTTACAGCAAGGCTCGCTCTCCCAACAGCAGTCTGACACTAAGTTCACCTCTGTCCCGTTGTGAATGAAGCAAAGATAATGGTTTGTTTTTGTTATCGATAATCAGTTTATTAATAATATTTAAAATATAGACACAGACTAGAGAGACTGTTGGGAAACTCGGAGGTCTGTGTGTTTCTGTGAAGCTTTTCCATGTGCAGTCAGGATGGAGCGATGTCAGAGGTTTTAAAGTCGTTCCTGGTCCGGCCGGATCTTCTGCCCCGTGCAGGACGGTCCAGGCTGTCGCTGGTTCTTGTTACAGATTTCCTGTGCAGGTTCGAAAATGAGGAAAATGGATTTCAGAATACCCAGAATATCTGAAGAACATTTGGGAATGACACAGACGTTCTGGAAAAAATATGGAAGAAATATTATTTAGTCCCAGAGCACACAACTACATGTCGCCTAAATATTGGGATATTTGTGGTGTAGTTGAGTCTTGTTGCCCAGTCGCTCTCAGCTGCATATTGAACAGTGATCAGACCCTTCAGATGCAGGTCAGAGATTCAGATTCTGCTGGCCTGTTAGCATCATTGCTAACAGGCAAGTCTGTTAGCTTGCTAACTCTGTTTCTGCCAGCGGCTTGCTAACGCTCGAGATTACGCTTTTTAAATTTAGACTAGTGAATAAATAAATCCAAATAGAGCCACTGGACGTAGGGTTAGACCGATGTTGGTTTTTGAAGGCCGATATTTTTAGACTGAAGTCGTTGATATAGCTGATATTTTGTGCTGATATTCAGGATCTTTACATTTGACCATTTTCATAGCAAAATGTTTGAGGTATTCTGTGTTTCCCCCAGAAGGAAAAACCTCTGAAACATCATTTAGACAATAAAACTGACACTGAAACCCAGATGGAAATGTCAATTCAATGACAGGAGAAACTGGGATACATTACTGCCTTTTAAATGAAGACTTAATTTACAAAAAAAACCCATTATTGAACAATTAAATGAATAAATACAATGTGCAAAAGACAATCAAACGTCATGCCAGGTTTTCCAGGCTGTTTTTCTGCAGTTCTGGTCCGGAGGAACCTCCATCACATCAGAGGTGGATGATATCTGATATTATATCCTTATATCGGCAAACCAATACATCGGTCTAACCATACCAGAACCCCACCAGACATTTGACCAGTGAGTCTGCTCATGTCCTGTTCCAGTCTGAATTTAGTGATTTACTGTCCGCTGTGACCGGGCCGGTGGAGGAAACGGTTCGGTTCCCTGGGAAGTGTTTTGTCAGTTTGTATCACTAAGTCCTTCATGCTTCGTGTTGTAAACCCGTTTCTTTGATTTTCTATGTACGTGCTGCACTGTCGATCCATTCCCATATGAACGTTAAAAAAAAGATGAATTATCCGCTCTTGTGAATTTTTTAAGATTTGAAGTGAAACGGACGGAGACCGGAGGAGCGTTGTGGTCGGGTCGGGTCGGGTCGGCGCTGGCAGCCGACGAGACTCCAGAGATCAGATGTTAGATTTCCTCTGTCGCCGGGCGGGAAGGACAGACTTGAAAAAAAAGGTGATGCGGTCGTCGGTCGTCTTGCACTCCGGCGGCCATGTTGGTCCGTGGAGGAAATGTTACTGCGCGTTTGCTCTCAGTTACAGTCAGGATGGGAGAATTACTGCCAGTCTGTCATTTGGAGTCCTGGTCGATCCTAAAGATCCAGTTGGCTGATAAAGTTAAGTCAACTTGTCTGGTGAACTTTGGGTTTTTCCCCGCCGCTGCAAACAGTTTCCTGTCTGAGCTTTTTCAAATCTACATTTTTGACAGGTTTTGTGTCCATGTTGACACTTTTTCACCATGAATGAGGTTTCTACACAGGTCTGGAAATTAATGGAAAATGAATTAGGTCATTTTTGGGTGTTGATAAGTTTGGAAATGACACACAAAAATGTGGGAAAAATCTCCCGATGTCCCGATATGCAGATGACTCCATGCTGTCTGTTATCTCACTTCTGAGATCTGTCGCTGTGAAGAATAATCTTCATCCACAGAGCGACGGGACAGAGTTCATAGAGGAGAAACGACTCTCTGTGTGAATCTAACCAAACATTAAAATCTCCAAATCAAATTTAGGTCTGGAAAAGTCTAGAAAACTGAAATCCGACCTGTGTAGAAACCTGTATGACGTCCTGCATGTGGGACAGTTTGTTACTGACTGAAGTTTGGAGGAAAGTTTCCCCTCAGCGTCACATGAGGTAGACGGGCAACTTTTTTGTGGCAATGCACACAGACAAAGTTGCCTTCAGCAGGGATTGGCAACATGGATAAAATCAGTGTGGATAACATAGTGGAATATAATGAACAACTGTAGAGAATGAAAAGATGAAGAGTTCATTTCCAAAATGCTGAGAAGTTATTTTTGAAAAAGGAAATCCAGGATCCAGTCTGTAGTTTTATCATTTAGTCAACTGAGGACTTAAAGGAAAACTCCCTCTGATCCTCTCACTCTGTTTATCAGTCTGTGATGTTCAGTTCATTCAGCAGTTATTTAGTGATGAAGAGTTGAAATTAACTTTTCTGGTGAACCCACTTTCCCTCAACCTGCTTCTACTGCAGTTATTGATTTCCTATGTTTCCCAGAATGCCTGTCTCTCTGCTGCATTGCATTCTGGTCTCTCTCCTGCTCCTGTGGGTGGAGAAATTGGTCTCTCTCCTCTTCTACGATGGATCTCTCCCTGTATGATTGTTGAACGTCTCTCGGTGCAAAATGGCGGCTCTAGAAAGAAGCCCTCGCTCTTTGATCCTGAGGGACTGACACCAAAACCTGACGTTTACCGCTGAGGTTTTACATCCTGAAACATTTTCTCATATCAAACTCCACTGGAGCTGCTGGAAACATCTGGAGGTGACGTCACCTCGTCTACGATTGGCCGGTTATCCACCAAGAAGAGAAACACAACAAACTACTGAATGGAGCCAGAAATGAAAAGAACATCACTAACAGCTGTTTTTAACAGAGTTTACGTGTTTTAGAGGGAGTTTTCCTTTAAGTGACATCATATCTTCCTATAAAACCACCTGAATTTGTCTATTTTTATTTTTTTTTACTGTCAATCAATCTTTAAGAGTAGCTGTCACTCAAAAGCTCGATCTCTGATTTAGGAACCAAACTCACTGAGTTTTGGTTGTAATTCCTCACAAATTTGCCCATTTACATTTCCTCATGAATACCTGTGTCGTGTTTTCTAACGCTGAGCTTATGCCCTCTGTCTGTATGTTGAACCGTGTGAGTGAGTGTGTGTGTGTGTGTGTGTGTGTGTGTGTGTGTGTGTGTGTGTGTGTTGCAGCCTGAACTGAAGCATCTTGCCGTTATGCAATAAACTGTTATGTGAGTGAAGCTGCAGTTCCAGACTCTGCCGGCAGGCGGTGCTGTTGACCAGCGAGGTAGTGAGTTAGGGATCAGTTACGGCCATATTTCATATTTTTATTGATGTATTATATTAATTGCTCTCATATTAATGTTATTGTTCTGTTTTACACAGTAGTTTGTTTTTTTTGCCTCATGTTTAGGCTCAAGAAAATAAATGAACGTATGCATCTTTTGCTTTTTATTTGAGTAATAAATTTACATTGTTATAAATTTTTATTTGAAACTTGTAATAACCAGGGAACGTGAGTCTGTTGTACATAATGTTTTAAACCATAGGTGCTTCTTAAACCTAACATGGAAGATTTTTAAAAGACTGTACCTTCACATTATTTTACAGAAAATAAAGAAATGAAATGAAACTGCCTGTTACTGGTTTTTACTCGAATAATACTGTGATAATATACTGCACTATATAACATACTGCACTATACAGTATATATATAAACTTCCATATAGATGCCTAATACTATACTGCATACTACAATATAGAGGATTTTCCCATAGTAGTATTTCTTCTTATACTATATAAAGTATTTCGTGCAGTATATGTATTTCTTCTTGTTCCTGGAAAGAAACTTGCTGGTTGTAAACAGAAAGCAACAGCTGCAGGTCGACAGGCGGAGAGGAAACAGCAGAGAACGAAACCACTAGTATCATTATTTTATTTTAATTTTGTATTGTTATTAATATTCTTATGAGACTATTATTATTATCATGAGCCGGGCGGGCGGTGTGTATTTAAAGATCCTGGATAATTCAGTTGGGTTTCTGTCCGCTGGCAGCTGAACGGAGTAGACAGCTGCTGCAGCTGCGTCAAGCGACACGCAATAACCGGAAAAGAAACGAGTCAGCCTTCAAAATAAAAGCGAAAAATTCGTCACGCAAAAATAAAACATGAAATTAAAAAACATACGGGTGTATTCTTTGTCCCCCAAATTAAGTGGTGTGTGTGTGTGTGAGAGAGAGAGCGAGAGAGAGAGAGAGGTGTGTGTGGGGGGGGGGGGTTGGTTATGGGTCGGACTCCATAAATTCATCTGTTGGTTTACTCATTTGTCAGAATGATGCATCTCACCGCTCTGTTCCTGCATTTTTTAGAATTGCACTCATCAGCCACAGGGGGCGCTGCGGTGACAGGTCACATCACGGTGACGTAGCTGCATGTTTACTGTTGCTCTTTTCCAAAGGCCACCGTCTACATTAAAGCCAGTGTGGAAAAGATGCTGCGGTTGACTTCTAATTCGAGCAGAGCGCTTTCTAAAGTTAAGAAAACTTCAACTTTTTAGAGGAATGACCAATCACAACGAACATGCTACATAGGCAGCTGATTGGCTCCTCTGCAGCGGCACATCCAACACACACGGTTATTTGACCTAAGTCTATTTTAACAAGGAACCAATATCCACACAGTCATCAGCAGCTGAATGATGCAAACTTTTTTCAGTTGTCAGCACAGAATGTGTTTGAGTCGGCGCCTTTTCTACAAAAACAGTGAAACAGTGTGAAGACGCCAAGAGGAAGAGTTCATGTGTTCAGTTCTTCAGACAGGATTATTCTGACTGACTGGACACCAGCTACACTCTTTAGGGTTAAAATTACATTCTTCCAAATTCATTCATTTTTCTTCCAAGTTGTCCTTTGTGACTGAGTTTTTCTTTGTTTATTTTTCAGCTGCCAAAATAAACATGTGTATATATAGTTTATATGGCACATTGAACAGGCCCATATTAGACTATACGAGAAGGAACTACAGTAATCCCAGAGGGGAAATTTGGTCCTACACGTATTAGACCATGTTAACTGAAAAACTGTATGTGAATGAAAGAATGTGAAAACAAATGCATTTACAGCATATCTGCAAGGTGTGCAAGTAAAAAAAATGAAGATATGAAGATATATGGCTTTAATAGTTGTGAATATATGCATTGAAAACAGCATGTTGATAAAAAGCTGCAGTGATACTTTAAATACAGATCCTATATCTTCTTTATTTTGTCTCTGGTACTTGGCAAGACATGTGCGTCATTGTGGCTTTTAATTTGAAAGTCCCGACCGGACGTCCTCTGTGGTGTTCTCAGCAGCTTGACAGTACTGCTCCACTACACCAGGCAGCAAACATGGACGTTACATGTGTGAGAATGACCTAAACATGATCCTTCCAGTTCGCTGTCGGAAATACCAGCAGAGAAAACAAGGTAAGACTGAAATAATTCGACTTTCCTGCGTGTTTTTTTTTTTTCCTGCAAACGGACACGCTAACGTTAACGACAGCCAACTAGCTAGCTAACATCGGGAGCTAACGTTATAAGGCAGAGTAACGTTTCACGGCATCCATGAAGTGCGTCCATTATCGGACACGCCTCCGTCCGACGTGCTTCTGTCCCTTTCCCCCGCAAATTTTGCACGACGCCCCCCCCCCCGCCCGCAGACAGTCACCTCACTGTATTTAAACAGGTTTACCAATGCATATGTCAATTCGTGTAAAGATGCACACAGATATGGGAGTACACAGTCGATTTCATCTCTGCTTACCATCCTAACCAAGCTAGCGCTGCACGAACAGTTATCGGTCTCGGGTCCTTTTCGGGTTTTCTCGGTTTCTAAGCCTTGAATCTGTTTTTACTGCTTCAGTCCAGATCCTCATCTCGTTACTAAACAGCTGTGGATGGAGGAGGAATAGCGCTGGCAAAAAGGCAACACGGTTACCGGGCATGCAGCGTTAGCTAAGGCCGACCCTGGCTCTAGGTCCGATAATGGAACTATTGTTTCGACTCGGACGTTAATTGCGTTGCAGCGGTCCTCGTCCATCACACGATAAAGAGACGCAGGTTACATAAACGGACGACAGACGCGTTGTTTTACCGCCACTTTGACATTACTCCTCTGATTTGTTTTGGGGTTATTCTGGCTGTTGGAAAGTAGACGGAGACGACTGGAAGGTAGCGAGTCAGAGCCATTAGAAACGTGTCCGATAATGGAACCGTTAAGAGGTTATGGTTAATTTCGTATGGTGGCACGTCATGTTTAAATGCCCGGCACGAGCTGAGCGGTTCGTATTTCACAGCGCAGTGAGCACTTCGTCAAAATGATGATTTAATGTGGAACTAACTACCGAAGGGGATGTAACGTCAATGTGGATCTGAATCAGTCAGTTCACATTGGCTGGCTGAGCTGACAGGAGCAGACCTGGATCGGTTAGATTTTGTATTTTCTCTTCTATCGCAACACGGGAACGCGCAGAGGGTCTGGTATTGTTTCTGGATGGGACATCAGCTCCTTCTGCGGATCGATTTCAGTATCGATCCGGATTCCTGCAGACTCCACTGCCTTTCAGTTTCGTGTGGGACCTGAAGCTCACACACTGTGCTCAGCGTTTCATTAATAGAGCTGGGCGATAATTCAATGTGATCGTTTACCGTTTCGTATCGTCGTGATATGGCGATTTTGGGAGATCGTGATGCACAATTCTGCCGTCTAAACTGATGGTAACGAGCTAATTTTATTTGAAAACTCTGACAAAATAAGATATGAAATATTTTTACGGGATATTATTTAAAAATGTCAGATTTGTTTGACATCATACACTAACATTACCATGCAGTTCAATGGGATGAACATCAGTTTGATTATTTAACAGGATTTGGCATACCTGAGCCATATCGTGATATATATCAATACCAGGAAAGAAATCCTTATTATTGTGATATGACTTCATCCATATCACCCAGCCTTGGTTTCCTGCAGCAGCTCAGGACTGACAGAAGCTTTTCAACTTCCTGCTATTTTGGAAAAGTCTCAGGAGGAAAATCTGTCAGTCAGTCAGTCAGTTTTCTCCGTCAGTGCTGTTTACAACCTGCAGACAGACCCAGGCTGCGTTCACACTGCAGGACTTCAGCCTCAGTTCTCACTTGCCGCTCCTGTCTGATTGTTTTGTGTGTACTGTTCGCATCTATTGTAGGATGTGACCCATATATATCCCATAATAATAACATGAGCTGGCAGAGATGAGCAGAGCTACAACAACAAAACACGTCACATCTGTTTTTGTTCCAGCACATTTCGGTTCCAGTCTGGACTGAATCGAGGCGTCAGTCGTCTGTTTGTCTGACTCTGCTCAGACAGGCTGACTACATGATGACAGCTGGCTCAGGTGGATGATGTCAGACTTACTTGTCATGGCAACGCTGACAAATTCTGACCTGACTGTTCAAATACAAGTCACATATCATATATTTTGTCCCACATCCATGTGATCCAGATGGGAGTTGAAAAACTGACTCAGTGCAGCTTTTTGCTGTTCACACTGATCAGAGAACAGCAGATCAGTTCAGTTGCAGTGTGAACGGAGCCTGAACGATATTGATATTGATTTCACACCCATCTTAGCTTCCTTGCATTACACTGGCTTCCCATCAAGTTTGGGATTCAATTTAAGGTTCTTATAATCCCATATAGAGCCCTGCATGGTCAGGCACCTGTGTCCATCTGTGACCTGCCTCCATCCCTACAGCACCAGCAGGTCGCTCAGGTCTTCTGACCGGGCTGACTGGTCTTCCCTCGCTCTAGACTCAAAACTAAAAGTGATGGAGTTTGAAACTGTGGCTCCTAAACTGTGGAGCGCTCTTCCACTGGATTTCAGATCTGCGGTCTCTGTTGACTCTTTTAAAAAGCAGCTGAAGACTCGTCTGTTCAGACTGGCCTTTGTCTCGCCTCTTGTGTCTGGATTTCTGTGTGTTTTTATGTCCTTTGTTTTAATGTTTTATTGTTTCTTACTATTTGATGGTCTTATTTTAACTATTTTACTCCTGTGAAGCACTTTGTGACACTTTTAGGTGCTGTATAAATAAACTTTACTTAGCTACTTACTTACTTACTGAGGGCAGATCTCCCGTCTCTCTGCTCTGTTTCCCTCCTCTGCTCATCACTTCTCTTTTGTTGATTATTATCAAGATAATAATCCATGTTAGTGGTTGTGTTTTACCAGCTGAGCCTCTCTGTAAATATTCAGGTGTGATGCTGCAGGAGAAGAAATGATAAGATAAGGTCCTCTGTGTCTCCTGTAGGGAAGTCGTCTGTTAGGTCAGAGGTCAGAGGTCAGAGGTCAGGGTTTGTCTGGTGCTTACAGCAGAGCAGCTGAAGGTTTCCACTTTATTATCAGTGACAGATTTCCTGTTAACTGTAACTGTAGGAAAACCACAGAGCTGCAGTGAGAGCTGAGCTGCGTTTCTCAGTTTTATGGAATAATTTAACAAAGGAGCTGTTATGTAAAGTTACACAAATTACTACAACTGTCAGCGTTGTGGAAATTTGACTAATGCCCCTTGAAAAAGTCAGTAGTATTTAATATCGTGATGTTGTCACACCTAAATATCACAATATACAATATTATCGTGTTTTTTTGTGTATGTCGGCCCATCATGATTACTGTCAATATCGAAAACATTCTTATGATTATTGTGATATTGATTTCAGCCGTATCGCCCAGCTCTAGTTGAATTTTTTTTTTTTTGCAAAATATTTTTTATTGAAAACCGTATTAAACGACATAACAATGAGCATATGGGTGTACATTTTAGAATTTTCACTATATAAAAGAAAAATGACAGTAAGGAACACACACATTATGCACATAAAAGAAAGAGCAGAAGAAAAAACAGCAAAAGTAAAAGTACAAAACCCCAAGAACCCAAACACACCAACATTCACACCCCACCCTGGCTCAGTGATAGTGAAGAGCACACACACACACACACACACACACATAACAGAATTTAACAAACCAGCCGTTAGTCCGGCAGGACCTGCAAGTCTGTAAAATAAGATAAAAAAGGTCGCCGTTTGTGAAAAAACTTATCAGTGTATCCCCTTGTTGTATGCTTAATTTTCTCAAGTTTGAGAAAAAACACTGTCTTTCAGCCACAGTGAGACAGAGGGAGGGTTAGGAGATTTCCATTGTAGGAGAAGGCGACGTCTGGCTAGTAAAGATGTGAAATTAATAATTTTTTTTGCACAGAATTTAATCGACCTGACTCATTCGGGGTCCCAAAGATAGCAATCAATGGACAGGGCTGTAGCTGTATTCCCAGTATGGTAGACATTATATTAAAATAACCGGACCAAAAATTATGTAACCGTGGGCAGAAGAAAAACATATGGCTCAAATGACAATGCGGGTTCAAACATCTATCACATTTATCCTCCACCTCTGGGTAAATTTTAGACAGTCTTGATTTAGAAAAATGGACCCTGTGTACAACCTGAAACTGAATGAGTGCAAGACGAGCACACGAGACAGTACCTAGCCCACCTACAACTTCCTCCCACCACTCCTCACTAAGTTGAAGTCCCAACTCCTAGTTGAATATTTTATATAGCTTTTGATTGATCTGAGTTCATAATGTTTCTCCAGTCCTGTCTGAGAGTTTGCAGGCGGTGGCAGCAGCCGGTGTGTTTGCTGGATGTTGGATGTTGGGCTGAACAATTAATCTAAATTTTATCGAAATCGCAATATGGCCTACTGCAATTTTTGCTAAAGGTGCAATATTTGTTAAAGGTGAAATGTGTGTCCAAATAGCATTTTAAATGAAATATTGTGGTGCTGCAGAGATGTCCTGGCCTACACATCATATTCTACAGACTTAAGAAAACATCTTTGTTTGGTACAGATCCCCGCAAAAATCACACCATAATCATTTTAATACGTTTTTCAATGAAAATGAGAATAATGATGTAAAAATTATCATTCCCTCTAATATCGCAAATCATATTGCAATTGCAATATCAGTCAAAATAATCGCAATTAGATATTTTTTCAAAATCGTTCAGCCCTAGTTGGATGCTGGATGTTGGATGTGGGACAGTGTAGCTGCAGGCTTCTTTCCACAGCAGGCCTAGATTATCAGACTCGGCTAAATATAATGCAGCGCTGTGCGGCTCTCAGGGCTTCAGCTCCCGTCCCGTCTGCTGCTTCTGTTCAAAACCAGAACAATACGCCCAACACACAGACTGACACAGCAGGGCAGCACGCTCTCTGGAAATTCACAACGACCAATTTCTCCACCGGCACTTTCTCCATCTTTGTTGTTGTTGTGGGAAACCCTGCCTCTCCTTCACCGTGATTGGTTTGTTGGCTGAGAAAAAAGCGGTTCACATCACTCGGCGCTTTTCTGAAAAGTTTAAAACATTTTCAACTTCTGACTCCACCTGACTCCACCAAAAAGCCGCAGGGAAAAAGAAAACCCCTACCTGTGAACACAGCCTGACGAGAGCACTTAGGCGTGAGAACATTATCTGCCAAACTACAGGAAACCACCTCAAAACACAAGGGATTATGGGTAGAAGGAGATGGATGCGGTTCCTCATGCTTGGAAAGCTGAGCAGAACAAAATGAAGTCTGGACTGATGCTCATATTCAGCTGTTTCTTCATGTCTTCTTCACTGGTATGAACACCACAGAAGAAGAGACAGACAAGTCCGTCATGCAGAGTCACAGGAAGTCTAGTCTCTAACCAAAACTCTGTCCAATAAACGAGCTGCTTGTGAGTCATGTGACATTTTTCTCTGCAAGTCCTGATTGCCTTGTAATCGGTCAGTTTGCACCTAAACGAACCAAATATACAAATATACCAAATATACAGACAAGTGAACTTTCCCACTCTGGTTCAGGCTGAAGGAAAGCAGCTGTGTGTGAACACACCCTGACATGGAACAGTAGATACAGATGCAGATACAGCAGTGCAGTTCACACTGCCACACCAAGCGGCCAAAAATCGGGTGAATTTTGAAGCCAATAAGGAAGTGGCTGAAAGCTGCAGTTCCTCTAACGTCCGCTAGGGTCCGGCTCCAAAAAGACTCTAAGGGCGTTTTCACACCTATAGTTTGTTTGCTCTGGTCCAAATCTGTTGATGAGTTTGTAAACTTTGGTTTTGTAAACTTTACCCCTTGGTTTAGTTTCTTTTCACACAGAAAAAAATCCAACACCTGGTAGTTGGGTCGGATCGAGGTCGGATCACGTTCCCACCACAAACAAACCGCTCCAGAGTTCGTTTGGGACCGGACCGAGACCACCTCCTCTAAAGGGTCTCGGTGCGGTTGTTTTGGTCTGCACCTGAGTGCGATTACTGTGTTCACACCTGACCAAACGAATCGCACCAAGGGGGAAAACAAACCAGAGTCCGATTTAACCGGACTAAAAGTGCAGGTGTGAAAACGCCCTAAATCCCACCCAACTCCATTCATGTCAATGGGACCACAGCTCAACTTCTCACTCAAAATATAAAGTCAATAAATTATTTCAACAAGAGGTTATGGTCTCAGTAGCTCATTTTACTTCTTCTAATATGTGTCCGTATGGCGATTTTCAAAATAATTGCGTCATTAACGGGATATAACGGTTATAAGACGGGGTAGTTTACCGAGTGATTGACAGGTCGGCTGTCCAGTGATCGCACAGGTCGCCGGTCACGGACCAATAGCAGGCGGTGCTGCGGCGCTGTAGGAAACCCTCGGCTTCGCTCCGGCCGCTCCGGCTCCAAAACATGTCAACATGGCGGCGCTCGTGAAGCCAAACCTCTGGCTTCAAAACGGTCTCAGAAACCTGTGGGGGAAGAACACTCACTACTCATCTGTTTTTCAGTCTGTTAGGGACGGGCATGAGAACTCGAGTACTCGATTTGGACGTCAGTATTTGTTCAACGTATAGAGTACTCGCATTTTTTTATTTGCTTTGTAAAAAAAAAACATATGTATATAGTAAATAGAAACGTAAACTGACCCTGTTCTGTATTCAAAGTTTACATTTTTTGGACGGGTTTGCTAGCAAAAATGATAGATCTGTGCACGCATCATTACAGGATCTAACGTTACAGCCTGTAGCCTAAATATTGTTTTATAGTTTATTTTTGCTGTTGCGCAAAATTCCTTCATTTAAATATTGTTAACTTTTTAATAGATTTTTCTTATTTATGTTAACTTTGAATTTATGGTTTAATAGGCTAATTGAAGCCTGGTTGTTCAATAAATTAATTTCAAATTGCACTTGTTTTCCGTTGTTGGCCAATTTACATAAATGTGAAAGCATTAGATAGTAACAGATATTCTGACAGGCCTATAGCCTACGAAATTAACTGTTTAGCGTTTAGCCAAACTTTGGTTCCACTTGTGTGTTTCCAGTCGGACACGGACCCCTGCCCACATTTTCGCTTGGGTGTTAATTTCGGACCATATTCTTACGTTAGTTTTTTTTTTGCGAGTACTCGAGTACTCTATAATAATTTCATGCGAGTACTCGAATACTGAAATGACTTAAAATGCCCATCCCTAGTCTGTGTGCCACACATGGTTCAGGACAGCAGACTTCACATACAGTGTACATGAACAGTGTAAAACGTGTGTGTGTGTGTGTGTGTGTGTGTGTGTGTGTGTGTGTGTTGGCAGACAGCAGCCTGTCTGTCTGTCAGCAGGAAGCCTCAGATAACGATCGCTGCAGGACGAGTCGCCTCTTGTCAGGAATTTGTCGCTGTAAGTTTCTGTTTGGGGGGGGGGGGATGTGAAAACTGAAGTGTTCCTCAGGTGGATCCTGGTTCTCCTGAGGACCGGTTCAGTTTAGAGGCAGAATATTTATATTCCAGTCAGAGGGAACCTGCAGGGAGGGTGTGTGGTTGTTTGGATCAGAGCTTCACCGCCTCCTCTCCTCCCACAGCTTGACAGTTATGTAATTCATCTGAATCATAACCCAAAAATCTGCTCAGAGGGAGACCGGTGCTGTCACGAAGAGACTTTGTAGAGCTGCAACTAACGATTGTTTTCATTATTGACCAATTTTTCCAATCAATCAATTAATCGTGCAGTCTATAAAATGTAAGAAATAATGACAGATGTCCATCACAGTTCAGAGGCCAAAGTGATTCTTCAGATTTCTTCCTCAGTCTGAGCAGCAGCCAGAAAACACAAAGGATTCATTTGATAAAGAGATGAAACAGAGAAAAGCAGCAAATCTGTGAAGCTGCAACCAGCAAATGTTTGGTATTTTCTATACTGGATAAATGACTAAAATGATTAAACGACTTTCAAAGTTATAATCTATTAATTTGAGTTGATCGACTAATCGATTCATCGACTGAACGTTTCAGCTCTAATACTTTGATACCGCTGTGAATGATTGAATGATAATTTGTTGATGTTGTTGCATTTCGTTGTTGGTGGTTTCAGCTGCAGGGTGAACAGAGCCGTGATCAATCCAAACTCCTGATGGAATATTATTGATTATTGAAGTTATGAACCAAACTGAGAAACAGGCTTCTCTCTGTCTCTCTCTCTCTCTCTCTCTCTCTCTCTCTCTCTCTCTCTCTCTCTCTCCCCCTCTCTCTTTCTCTCTCTCTCTTTATTTCTCTCATTCGTTCTCTCGTTCTCTTTCTCTGTCTCTGTCTCTATCTCTTTCTTTATTTCTCATTCATTCTCCCTCTCTTTTTCTCTATCTCACTCTCTTTCTCTCTATCTTTCTTTATTTCTCTCATTCGTTCTCTCTATCTCACTCTCTTTCTCTCACTCTCTCTGTCTCTCTTTCTCTCTCTCTGTCTATCTCTTTCTTTCTTTCATTCTCTCTCCCTCTCTCTTTCTCTCTATCTCTTTCTTTATTTCTCTCATTCATTCTCTCTATCTCACTCTCTCTCACTCTCTCTCTCTCTCTCTCTCTCTCTGTGAGTTTATACTGATAATCAGGGTCTTGTGTCAGAGTCAATAAGCAGTTGTCTTTGTCTTTGTTTTGTTCAGTCAGGATTTTAAATAGATTTCTCTCTTGTTCCTGCTGCTTCCATATTGGACTAATGTCTTTTTTTGAGCACAATTTGACTTCGCCCAGAGCTTTCGTGAGATTTCAATTGCATTTTGTTTACATAGCTACATTTCTGGATGCTGTTTCTTTCAAATCTTTCAGATTTGTCTTGATGCTGCTTTCTTGGTCAGGTTGAAACAGAAAACCTAAATCTCACTCCAACTAGCTGGTTAAATAAAGGGGGGATAAACACAAGAATACACTGGGTATCAAATCTATACAACCTTTCACATTTTCTAGTTTTTATTGTCTTGTAGCCTGAAGTGAAAACCCATTAAACCTGTCACACACTCTGTCACTTTCAGTAAGAAATAGAAACCAATGTGAAAACAAAAGGCTTCTCTTTCTGACAAAAAAAAACAGAAAACTGAAACATATCTATTGCATAAGTGAGCACACCCTTTACTTAATCTCCAAGGCAGTAAGAACTAGACTCTCGGACAGGGTGTGTTGACTTCTGACATCCACGGAGAGCAATGGATTGATTTGTCCAAAGGGGTACGCCGCGTTTTGGAGTCGAGTCGTTTGGGTTACGCAACGTCCCGAGTCGTCCTGCACATTCCTCTGCAGCGAGACGAGACGAGAGGCGACACACACCGAGAGATCGAGAGCGGAGAGACTGTGAAAACACCGGAGGAGGAATGCTGAGGAGCGAGTCTGGAGGAGAGGAGGGAGAGACTTGCGGGCTAGATGTCTGATTTCAGATTCAGATTTGGGTCTGAATACTGTATTAAAAGCCCTGTCTGTGGCTGCTGAGTCAGTCTACATAAAAACTCTATATAATACCCAATTCACACTACAAAACACTTTCAAAACATTGTTACAAAAAGCTTAACAACAAATAAAAGCATAATGTAAAAAGATAAAGTAGTATTGATAAACAAAATGACAGCAACAAGAACAATTAAGTAAAAATAGTACAACTGTGAAACAAGGAACTGAAAATAAAGACGAATAAAAGCTAGATAGCAGTCAGTAGAGCATCCATCGGCTTTCAGAAGAATCTGAATTTGTTCTTCCTGAGTTACTCTAGCAGCTGCTTCAGGTAACCAGCCATCATGTTCTAGGTCCAGTTCTACTCTCAGGGCGCTTTCACACCGCAAAGTCCGCTTAAAGTCTGAACCAGACTTCCTTAGGTCGTTACACTGTGTTGGTCCGGTTCGTTTCACTCCGACTACATATCAAGCGGACCTACTGGACAGATATCTTGGTGGGAGAACAAAAAATCAAACTAGAACAGCATCCAGAGGGCGTTCACATTATATACCCTGTAGTATTCCTTTTATTTTGACGATGTAATCCTCTGCAATGTGATGCACGTATTTCCTCTGTGTATAATGACAGGTCAAATAACTTGGGGAAAATATCGACAGGACTCTCCAGCGGCTTCTTACCGACCAAAAAAGGAGAAAAGAATATCGTTATTGACTCCACAGTCGCTACCAAGCAGCTAGAGTCAGAAACTCTTTCCTCTTTGCTATGATTTGGCTAAAAACCCAAACAACCCGCTGTGAAAGAGCAAATCATTGCGAACATATCGTCATTTCCTCTCTTTGGTTCGGACTTTATCAAAGTTGCTTTCACACCAAAATGATCCGCACCACGGTCCGAATGGAAGAGGACCGAGGCCACCGATTTGTGGCGAACCTTTTGCAAGATTTTGGTCCGCACCCAAGTCCGCATGGCGTGTTCACACCTGTCAAAATGATCCCAACTTAGCAAAAAGGTCCTAAAGTCCATACCAAAGGAGGCTGGAGTGAAAGCCACCTCAAAGTCACATGTGGCTGGATAGTGAAAGAGGGGATGGTAGACAAAGAAAAGTAAGGGGCGCTTTCATACCTATAGTCCGTTTGCTTTGGTCTGAATCAGTGGATGAGTTGCTACTTTGTTGCATTTTTCATTAGGTCCGGTTAGTGTTCACACGGTCCTGTGTTAAACAAATGACACGCGGTCCTACACGCCGTTCATCTATTGGACAGAACACTTCCGAGAGAAAATCACTTCCTGTCAGTCACATTGTCACGGACAACAATGGAGCAACAGCGGCGTATTGCGATGGCGACAGCAGCTTTGATTTAGCGCTTTCTGTGAGGAGAAATGAAAACGTCAGCTGATGTTAGCTGAGCAGCTGCTAGCTCAGTAATCAGCTGGTTTGCTCTTCTAGCAGAAAATGATGTGGAACAAGCAAATTCTTACCAGATATTTCCAATACATGTCCGGTATAATCCATACTGCCTTTATGATCGCTGTTACAGTAACGTAAATCCACTGATTACAACGTCCTATTTCTCCACCGGCACTTTCACTTTCTTCATATTTGTTGTTGCTATGGGAAACGGCCAGCGCCAACGGACGTCAACATCCGTTTTCAACCCACAATGCACTGTTTGCTTCCTATATTAGGTCCTATATTAAGTCCGATCACATTCTCACCTAAAGCGAACCAAACCGGGGTTCACTCGGAAACGGACCGAGTCCTGACTTTTCAGGAGGACCGTGGTTCGCTTGTTTGGTCCGCACCAGAGTTCGAATGCGTGTTCTCAGCTCTCCAAACGAACCGGACTTACGGAGTGAACGCACCATGGTTCGATTAAAACGGACCAAACAGGGTAGGTGTGAAAACCCCCTTAGTTTCCTCCACTGGATCTAACCTGCAGCACCTGCCGACTCCCCGACCCTCCAGAAACAACACAGCTGGTAAACTGAATAGAAACTCGGTTTGAAGAACTGAAATCATTAATTACATCAGGTTTCTAAGTAAGCAGCTCAGGCTTCTCAGACACCAAACTTCATCTCTTCAGCTGAATTTCGTCTCTGTTTCCCACAGCAGAGGAACCTGTTTCCTCCACAGCAGCTGCTGCTTCACAAACTGGTTTCTGAGCAGCAGCAGAGCTCCAGACTGCAGCTGCTGACCTGACCGGCTGGTGGACCCGGCAGGAGAACAGCTAGGCTAAATACCAAAATCCACCAGCCGCTTCTCTGTTTCCCAGCCAACTAGACATTGTGATTTGCACCTCCAAGCAACAGCTGCTCACCTGCTGAAGTGTTTGTCAGAGCAGCAACTCCCAAACCTTTTCATGTCAAAGACCCCAAATAGAAAAACATTAGACCACCGTCTCCTTGTTGTTGTTGTTGTGAAAACACCAGAATTTTGACTTCAATACCAAAACAAAATGTAATATTTAAACATTTGACACTACATCGATGTCTCGGCAAACAAGAAAATCAAGTTCGAGTTCAGCAGAACCAAAACCACAAAAGCACTATAACTTCAACATCGATATCAATAACTTCAATAACTTTCATAAATATTCAGCTCCGCAATGAGAACAAATAACAAAACAAACAGACATCGAGAGCTTGAATAAACCCGGGTGATGACGTCATTCCACATGGACCCGGTCAGCCTCGTGTCCTCAGAGGTTTGGATGTCAGCTTGGTGTTCGTTTTCGGCTCTGAAAGTTTCATGTTTGGCTCCTGGCACCAGTTTGGCAACCAGTCTAGGTGAACTGGGAACCAGTTCAAGACGTGGAGCACTGAGTGACTCAGACTGCTGCAGTCCACTCAGAGCCAAACTGTCGCTCTGCTAATTACAATCCTCCTTCTTCTTCTTCTTGTAACTATTCCAATTTTCACATTTCCGCACTCTAGAGGCGACAATAAACGTATTTCACCTTGCAGAACACATTTGGTTTAAGTATTGACCGTTTATGAAATTCAGTTCTGAATTCAATAATTCACAGTGGTATTGAAGTCATACTGACTGTTTGACTCTGTTGAACGTTCTCAGCTGTTTGACTCCGACTGCTGCGGTCGAGCCGGACTGTCACTCGGTCCATCACCATCCTTCTTCTTCTTTTATCTATTCTAAACTGCACATTTCCGCCCTCTAGACACGATGCTGAAGTGTAATTTCACCTTGCAGAAGACATTTGGTTAAAGTATTCAGCAAAATAACGTTTTCCGTCTTCAACTCCTGTCTACACTGACATTTTATTTAGCTTGTTTCTCTAGCACTCACTCATCTTTGATTGCTTTAAGTCCTAAGTCAGTCTCAAGTCTTGATGCACAAGGCCAAGTCAAGTCCATGTCATTAATGTCAAGTCCCAAGTCTAAATGTAGAACAGCAAGTCAAGTCAGAACAAATCAAGGGTCCAGTATCAATTTAATATCTTAAAGAAAACTAAATATCTAGGACTTTTCAATGCAATATGGTTTTAATAGGATAAAAACTTGGTAAGAGCATCATGAGTTTGATTTCTATAATCAGTTTCAACTTCAATAAATGCAATCATTCCATACAAATTCAGAAAACAGAATTTAAATTCAGTCGTCTGCTGGAACAAATCTCATCACTTTCAATCTAAGTCATTTACACAAACACAAGATCTCAAGTCAAGACTTTAGAAACCTTTTCAAGTCATCAGAGTACAAGTCAGAGTCAAGTCCCAAGTCACCAGAACCCAAGTCAAGTCGAGTCTCAAGCAGTTCAAACTGTGACTCAAGTCTGACTCGAGTCCAAGTCATGTGACTCGAGTCACCACCTCTGCTCTAGGGTCACAGCAATACTGTCAGTTTGTCTTGTCATAGCACAGTGACCTCTGACCTCTGACCTCCTTACAGTTGGCTGCTTGTAATGTTGGTGATCTAGGAATTGAGGCTGATTCTACTGTTGACTTCATTGTAATTCGCTCTGGATGATGAGAGCATCTGCAAAACGGCAAAAATGTAAAAGTTCAAGTGTGTGTGTGTGTGTGTGTGTGTGTGTGTGTGTGTGTGTGTGGTTCAGTAGCCCTGGGCTCTGTTGGCCAGGAGCCGACCTCCAGACTCAGTGGCCATCTGTGATGAAATGTCGCTCTGTGTTTTCTCTCTGCTCAGCCAAACTCTGTCACTCAGCATATGATTTATTTCCAGAACATGGTTTCAGAAGCTTTGGGACTGAACTCGCACAGTTTCATAATACTAGAATTTATAACCTCCTCCTCTCCTCTCCTCTCCTCTCCTTGTCTCCTCTCCTCTCTCCTCTCCTCCTCTCCTCTGCTCTCCTTTCCTTTCCTTTCCTCCTCTCCTCTCCTCTCCTCCTCTCCTTGTGTCCTCTCCTCCTCTCCTCTGCTCTCCTTTCCTTTCCTCTCCTCCTCTCCTCTCCTCTCCTCTCCTCTCCTCTCCTCTCCTCTCCTCTCCTCTCCTCTGCTCTCCTTTCCTTTCCTTTCCTTTCCTTTCCTTTCCTCCTCTCCTCTCTCCTCTCCTCCTCTCCTCTCCTTGTCTCCTCTCCTCTCCTCTCCCCTCCTCTCCCCCCCCCCTCTCCTCTCCTCTCCCCTCCCCTCTCCTCTCCTCTCCTCTCCTCTCCTCTCCTCTCCTCTCTCCTTGTCTCCTCTCCTCTCCTTGTCTCCTCTCCTCTCCCCTCTCCTCTCCTCCTCTCCTCTCCTGTCCTTGTCTCCTCCTCTCCTCTCCTTGTCTCCTCTCTCCTCTCCTCTCCTGCCCTTGTCTCCTCCATGGTGGGACACAACATGGGATATCATCTGCAGTTTGGTACATGATTTTATCCAAAGCTCCTCACAGTGTGTTCAGGAGTGTGTTCAGTGTTGGTACATGTAGCCTCAGTGGGAATTGAACCCCCAACCCCAGCAGTATTAGTGCCTTGCTCTGCCTACACAGGACTATTTAGCAAGGATGCAAGTAACTGATTACATTTACTCACGTTACTGCAATTGAGTAGCTTTTTGTGTGCTTTTTTTGTGTGTGTACTTGTACTTCTCGGTACTCCAGGGGGTACCAAGATAATTTTGGAGGCTTGTGAGATGATTTATTGGATATAAAGAAAAAAAAAACAGATTTCTACTATACACATTATCTTTTTTATTATCTTTTATTAAAATGTTCTCAAAATTTACTCAGCCTCAGCCTCCAGGCCTCTGATAATCAATCAGATGAATCAGACCTGAAAAAGGCAAAATCATTCTTTGGTTGAACTGTTCACCGCTCATATCTGCTCCAGTCTGATGTGATGTCCTGATGCAGTTTGATTGATTACATATTTACTGTAGAACGGATCAATACTGCACTGGTTGTCTGTTGGGAAGATCTTAATCTGAACTGATTTGAGTTTGAGACATTTTGATCAGATTTCTGAACAAGTACGAATAAATGTGTTTTTATTGTTATTATCCCGGGTTTCAGTGGAGAGTTTTAGCGTCCCATGATGGTCTAAATGCTTCAGAGTAAAACCCTGGAAGAAAAACTGAATGGTTGGAATTTTTGGGATGTTTTTTTGGCGTCAGCATGGTGGAATGTAAAGATTTTGAGGCAGCTTCAGTCCCTGAAGTTTTGGTTTCCACTGTCAGAAACTCATATTGGTTGAACACTGGAAATTCCCACCAGCCATCAGACAAATATTGGTAAATTTTGTCTCTGTGTGGTCAGTTTGCTCATCTGGAGTCCTGTTCTAAACATCCAGATGGCTGCTAAAATAGTGAAAGTGGCTTGTGAATGTTTGGATTTCCAGCCATTGTGGCCTGTGTAATAATAATAATAACAATTAGAAGAAATAATACTAATAATACTACAGTTAGTTTCCCTCCCTGCTGTCCTGTCATCTCTCATCCTCTCCGCTGCTCTTCTTCTTCTTCTTCTTCTCTCTCTAAGCCTTTTGTTCGCCTCCCAGCTTATTGCTGACGTTGCAAACCTTGCTGGCTACCTTGACCTGCGTCCTCACACACACACACACACACACACACACACACACACACACACACACACACACACACAGGTCTCATACTGAGATCCAGTTTCAGGATGTCCATTGAAATCCCTCTGCAACAGTCTGTAGGTCATCTCTCTCTCTCTCTCTCTCTCTCTCTCGCTCTCTCTCTCTCTTTCTTTCATTCTCTCTCTCTCTCTCTCTCTCTCTCTCTCCTCTTCCTTTGCTCGGTCTCCAATATACTGTATGTTTATATATTTCCGTTTATATATTTTCTAATACTGACTTGCATAGCTTCCTATCAATGTTCTATGTCCTATCTCTCTTTCTTTCTTTCATTCTCTCTCCTTCTCTCTCTCTCTTTCTCTCTCACTCTTTCTCTGTCTCTTTCTTTCTTTCATTCTCTCTCTCCCTCTGTCTCTCTCTCTCTCTCCCCTCTTCCTTTGCTTGGTCTCCTCCAATATACTGTATGTTTATATATTTCCGTTTATATTTTCTATTACTGACTTGCATAGCTTCCTATCAACAGAGATACATATTGTGTATAAAATCAACCTATTTCCTAAATGTCTATTTTTACATTTTTCTGTACAGCACAACTTTGTGTTATGTTTAGTGTGACCTACATGAGCCGCCCATCAAGTGTTGTTCCTTATATCTGCAAACTCACCCAGTCTCTCTCTGTCTATCTATATCCATCTATATCTATATACTGTATATCTATATAAAACAGCATGTGAATCTGCAGCGATATAAGATAATATCCGGTTGACGCCTCCCAGCCTGGCCTCAGTCATGTGTTTTTTTGGGGTTTGTGTGTGTTTGTTTTGTTGGTCATGACATCTGAAGTGCTTCTGAAACCCGACGCCCGCTCGGTGTTTTGAAAAGCCTCCTGATGCCGCTGCTGCTGTGGAGCGAGCCGGCCGGCGCTCTGTGTGACCGACTATATATAGACCCCAGATATTTAAATCTCCTTCAGGAGTCTGCAGTCGCCTCAGCTCCTCTCTTTCAGCTGCAGGTCTGCTGTCTGCCGCTCAGTAATGATCCCCTTCGGTCTGAGGAGGATCGGCTGGGACTGCTGAAACCCTGCGTGCTAATTATTATTTACTGCAGAGCCGGTTATTATACCTGTTAAACCTCCTGATACCCAGGACCTCAGGTAGAGTTTAGGGAGCCGTCTGAAGCTCTGAGGTTCCTGAGGAGGCTTTAACCCGCCTGCTGACCCGGTGCTGGTCTGTCTGAGACGGTCTGTCCCGGGCCGCAGGGCCTCCAGACGCCACTTGGTGAATGAAACAGCATTTTTTTTTTTTTTTTTTTTTTTAATAAATCTTTTTATTGAAGGAGTGAATCAGTGATACATTACAGGAAGGAAAACAGTTCTCCATTTTCTTTTGGAGGAAGAACAAATGATCCATTAAAAAAAAAGGATGAAAATAATAATAAGGACAGAATAAGGAAATAATAAATAATAAAACAAAATTAGCAGACAGAACTCTGCTTAATGATGCCCCTCTCCCACCTAAATTGTCCCAGCCTTCCCACCCACCTATGAAACAGCATTTTGACAGCATCTTGCTTCCTTAGTAGGGCTGAACAATTAATCAAAATTTTATCGAAATCACAATATGGCCTACTGCAATTTTCAAATCGCAGGAGGTGCAATATTTGTTAAAGGTGAAATGTGTCAAAATAACATTTTAAATGAAATATTGTGGTGCTGCAGAGATGTCCTGGCCTACACATCATATTCTACAGACTTAAGAAAACATCTTTGTTTGGTACAGATCCCCGCAAAAATCACACCATAATCATTTTAATAAGTTTTTCAATTAAAATGAGAATAATGATGTAAAAATTATCATTCCCTCTAATATCGCAAATCATATCGCAATTGCAATATCAGTCAAAATAATCACAATTAGATATTTTTTCAAAATCGTTCAGCCCTATTCCTTAGTGTGACGTATTTCCTGTTGAAACAGGAAGTTCAGGGACATAACGCAGGGAGGGAACATTCAAAACTGTAAACCAATGGGAGATCAGTTAGGGAGAGAAAGAGTTTTATTTTATTTGATGGGAAAGGGGTGGAATTGTAAAAAAAAAAAAAGATTATATTTTATTGGTATGCATTTTTATGATGTTTTATGTCATTTTTATGCCTCCTGGTACACAGTGAAGTCACCATGAAAGATTTTCTGTGATCCAGGAAGTAAAAAATAATGACATTTTCATATAAAAATGGGACTAGTATTATGTGAGGGCCACATGCAATTAGCCTAATGAATTTCCCTCCAAACTGGCACAGGATAATGAGAGTCACTGAAATCAGTTGGATAGAATTGCATAAGGTCAAGATTTTACAATTTGTCACTTCCTGATTCAGCAAAGCAAAACTTGAATTTTATGCCAAAAATGCATTCAACCCTTCCTCTATAGATTCCCCTGCTGCCTCCATTTGTTATGACAGGAGGGAGCTAGAAATCTCACATTAGAAGAAGAAGAAGAAAAATAAATTATGCAGCTATAACAAATTACATCTGAAATTAGGAAGAGTGCAATTCACACAGGATTCGTTTGTTTGTGCTTGAATTTTGACGTTTACAAATTACAGACATGACAGATTCACACAGGGATTAAAATCACAGACGATCTCCGCAGTTATGACAAATCACTGGACAGAACAGACCCACCGAGACCTCACAGATTGTCGGGTGTCATTTTTAACCCAGGTTCACGAAACTCAGAGGTCGGCAGGGTAATTCATTCAACTACATGAAAGTGGTCCGGTGTGAACGGGGCTTCAGGCCGAGCTCTGAGCCGGAGGTGAACCGGGGGATTGAATTTCGACACCGGCCGCAATATAGTGACTCTGCCCGGTCCACTGGTCTGTTGTCGAGCCTCGCTGGATTTCACCGGCCCGGGACAGAGAGGAGGAGACCGGGAGGGAAGGAGCAGGAGGGAAAGTTTAAGAATCATCATGTTTATCAGTCAAAATTTTGTGTGAAAACAGGGCCTGGGCGATAAATCAATATTATCACTTAGCATCCTTCAGTGGAATCACATGGTGATGATACAGTGATTTTGGGGGATTTCATGACACACAGTTCTGCTGAGCTGAACTGATGAGAACAAGCAGCATTTTATTTTTAAAGTGACAAAATGAAGTGCGAGACATTTTAAGGAATATGATTTGAAAATGTCAGTTTTGTTTGACATCACATCTAACATTACCATTCAGTTCAACGGGATGAACATTCATTTGATAAATTTAACGTGATTTTGTATATGTGAGCCATATCGTGATATATTTATATATAGAAAAAAATCCTTCTGATTATGGTGATATTGATTTCAACCATTGATTTTCGGCCCTTAATCCTACATGAAATCACCCAAAACACTCACCGTCGGTGGCATTGCCAAGGTAGAAACTGGCTGGCTTTACAGTTTGTTAGAGGTGAGGACTCGAGTCACATGACCTGGACTCAAGTGAGACTCGTCGCAGTTTTAATTGCTTGAGACTTGACTTGATGCATGAAGAGAAGACTTGAGACTTGACTTGACTTGGGTTCTGGTGACTTGGGACTTGACTCTGACTTGTACTCTGATGACTTGAAAAGGTTTCTAAAGTCTTGACTTGAGATCTTGTGTTTGTGTAAATGACTTAGATTGAAAGTGATGAGATTTGTTCCAGCGGACGACTGAATTTAAATTCTGTTTTCTGAATTTGTATGGAATGATTGAATTTATTGAAGTTGAAACTGATTCTAGAAATCAAACTCATGATGCTCTTACCAAGTTTTTATCCTATTAAAACCATATTGCATTGAAAAGTCCTAGATATTTAGTTTTCTTTAAGATATTAAATTGATACTGGACTCTTGATTTGTTCTGACTTGACTTGCTGTTCTACATTTAGACGTGAGACTTGTGCCTCAAGACTTGAGACTTGGTCACACCTCTGCAGTTTGTCTCTAATGTTTACTCACGTGGCTCTGACCGATCTGACTCGTTCTTTATAGACTCCTGACTGACTCTCTGCTTTCTCCTCTGACGTGAGCGCCAGGGAAGTCATGTATTTGTGGTCTATTTGTGGTTGATTCGGCTGGGTTACATTAGGATAAACAAATGCAGTGGGGATTGGTGGAAATCCCCTTGCTGATTACTATTTCTTTCCTTTCAATTCACACTTGTCTTTGATGATTTAAACTGAAACCAGGTTGAAGACACTCAGGTTTTCCCACAGTGCTTCACAGCCCAGGCCGCCCTCAACAAAAGAACGACACGCTGATGATGACAGATATCGAAACCAAAACTTGGAATGGAAGTAGACCTAGTTTTTATGTAAACAAAGGCTTTGAGAGAGAGAGAGAGAGAGAGAGAGTCAGTTTTGTGTCTGTGGTCAGAATGCTGCTGGGGGAGAATTGCAGCAGGTTTCCTCTTCCTCCTGCCTCTCACCTCTTTACCTGGCACTTCTCTATCAGGCATAATCATACTGGGAACACTGGGATATCTGTCACAGCTGTGGTCTGACAGCTCTGCACCAATAAAGAGTAATATTACTCATTATTGGCGGCAGGTCCGGTCTTCAACCGGCCCAAAACAGCTCATGTCACTCTGCTGTTCATCTCCCTCCACTGGCTCCCAGTCGCCCGCATCAAGTTCAAGTCCTTGATGCTCGCCCTAAGTCTCTATCCAGACTCTTCTTCTGTGGTTCCTCGGTGGTGGAACGAGTTACCAAACTCCATTCGATCCGCAGAGTCCCTCTCAATCTTTAAGAAAAGGCTAAAGACCCAGCTCTTTAACACCTTCTCACCTGATGGACTGTGTAATACAAAAAAAAACCAAAACTCTTTATCTGCCTCTATGCACTGCCTTGTAGCACCTATGTCCTGTTGGACCAGAACTTAGCTTTATGGCTCTTACTCTAGTTCTCCTTCCTTGTGTTGTATCTCATGTGTACGTCGCTTTGGATAAAAGCATCTGCCAAATGGGAAATTGTAAATTGTAACTTTCCTTCCTCACAATAAGTCAGTCTTAGTATTTAAGCAACATACAGTCTAAATTGGACTAATCTAACCTGAGAATCTAAGACCGGTCTAAGGCTTAGCTGCAGCTTTATGCAACTGGCCACAGATCTGGAAAGTCCAGGAAAGAGTGGAAAATTAATTTGATCATCTCCAGCTTTTGAAAAGTTGAAAAATCAAAGAGTTTTGTTCTAAAAGTAGATATTCACTAACAAATGACACCCACTCTCCATATTGGCTGCTGGCATGAAAGTGAAGCACATTATTGGTTAGTATTGAAGTTTCATTTGCTTGTACAGTAGTTCATTGTTTGAGGACAGAATCATTTATGTTTTTAGATATTAGATATATATATATGAATTTCAGGTAGCAACGTTTTTCCAAAATGGATTTATAGCATTTTGGAATTAAACTTTTCAGTGGGAAAAATAAAGAAGCAAGTCCAAGATATCTGACAGAAACCATGAGAGTGTAGATTTCCAGTGTTGTGACTCCCGTGGGAATGGACTGTTTGTGAAATAATGATTGACATAATGATCCACCAATCCCTGCGGAGCATCCGTCTGCCTCCTCCGACATCATTGATTGAATTGAACCCCGTCCTGCCAGAGGTAGAGCCTCGCTCTGCTCTGCCCAGTGAGTTAGACAGACAGAGTAATGTTGACATCACTGTGTGTGTGTGTGTGTGTGTGTGTGTGTGTGTGAGAGAGAGAGAGAGAGAGAGAGAGTGAGACAAAGAGCTGTTGTGGTCCAGCTCAAGTTCAGTGGGACCCTGTACCAGCTAACACACAGCTCTGACACACACACACACAAACTCCTTCTTTCACTCACTCCCTCTACACACTCTGACTCTGTCTCATTCATACACACACACACACACACACACACACACACACACACACACACATAAATACGTGTACACACACTCCCATTCTCTCACATTTCAGTTAAGGAGTCACTTAAGAACTGTGAAAATGACTTAAACACAGTAATCTGAGGTTTTATTTCATGTCAGGTTTCTCAGTTGAATCCAGAACAGCCGGATTCACCAATGTGTTCTTAAGATAGATCTTAAGAAATGACATCAGAGGAAAATTCAGGAAGTTCTTAAGAAGGCTCTTAAGTGCAATTCCTCAATTTTTTTGTCTTTGTAACAGTCTCATTTCTTACGAATTTCTTTAATTTTCCTACTTAAGAACTTCTCAAAATAGGGCCTGAATTAATTCTGGTTAATAAACTTTAGGCTTACTGCCATTGAGGCTAGGAGACAAGGCTAGGAGGCTAGGAGACAAGGCTAGGAGGCTAGGAGGCAACCCAAAGTGCTTCCATCTACAAAACAATTGGGGAAAAACCTATTTAGAGCAACTAGAGCAAAGATTTAAACATTGGTTGCTGTTGGTAACTGTAAAATTTGCAGCTTATTTCCAACAGACATGAGACAGAGGCCTACCTGGCCCTACACCAAATAAAGCTTTACAATAAATGTTCATCTTAATGTTAGGTGTAGGGGAACCTATGAAGACTTTGAACTATAACCTACTTGTCTAAAATGTGTTTAAATATATGATATTAGAGGCTTACCTTTTCACTGTAGGAGTTTTAAGACAGGTGAAGGGCCGTCTTAAAGTTAAGACAAAAATCAAGAACAAATTTGAGAACTTTCATTTCAAGAATACCATTTATTCCTAAGTTTTTTCTTAGGAAGAAACATAAGAAGAAAGTTAAGAAAATACATAAGAAGTGTTTTTGAGAATAGCATTTTTTTCTTTTTTTTTTCTTAAGACTGAAGTTAAGAAAAAAATGGCACATCAGAAGATTTTTTTTCTTCAGAGGGTTTTGTGACTCTGGCCCCAGGTCAGTAGAACAATCTGCCTTCTGTCTGCGTTCCTGAACACAGCTGGACTTCATGTTTCTCTGCTGTTATTTTTCTTTTTCTGACCATTTCTAGTTTCAGCTGTTCAGTCAGAAACAGGCTGATTTAGACAGCTTGGTTTCTTTATTTTGGTTTTTAAATGGTTCTTAAACTCAGTTACAGGTCGCATTAAAAAAGCTCTTTAAAAGTCTAAAATGTGGTGATCATCCATGATCATTTTAGGATCACAGGGATGTTTGACACTTAAGTCAGACACACACACACACACACGCACACGCACACGCACACACACACACACACACACACATACACACACACATACATGCACAGAGAGACATGCCTCTGTCTCCACTCTGTAACTTATTGAAATATGGAACATTCAGTCCTTCCTAATTTGGCTCTCGCATATCTGTACACACACACACACACACACACACACACACACACACACACTCTCTCTCTCTCTCAGCAGCCCAGCTGGGTGTGTGTGTCGGGGGTTGCTGGTTCTCCTCCCTGCAGGAGGAGTCTTCATGCCCCCGCTCACTTCCTGTGGCAGGTTTTCAGCCTCCTGTCCTGACAGCTCTTCACAGAAAACAGGCCCCATCAGAACGAGATCGGCCATTTTGAATGATCTGAAGTGAATGACTGACAGACCCACAGTGTAGAATATTTAAAGCAATAAGACAGTTTTATAGTGAGTTTGAAGGGGAACACCCACATTTTTATGTGGGTGTTGTGCAGCTTGAAGATCGATTAAAACAATATAGATGAACAAAGCGTTCAAAAGCGGTGTGTTTCTTATTCTTTCATCTCATCTTTATCTTTATTGCAGACTCATGGTCCATAGAAAAGAAAAAAAGAAAAGAAAGTCATTGTTGCAATTCAATACAGTAACATACAATACAAAAAAGAATACAGACTAAAATAATAATAAACTTTATTTGTATAGCACCTTTCATACAAGAAATGCAGCTCAAAGTGCTTTACAACAAAGAAATTACATGCACCAAGTGCTTCACATAAAACTTGATAATAGTAAAAATAAGATAAAGATGAGAATAGAATACATAGAATGCATCTTCACATGAAAATAGACATAGAATGAGCATAAAAACAGGGACAGAATGCCATAATTAATGTAAAATAACATGAAGAATAAAACCCACTTGATAATAATAGTAAAAATAAGATAAAAAATGAAGAATGCATAACATAAGATGGAAAATAAAACCCACTGAATAATAATAATAAAAATAAAGTTAAAAAATAGAGTACATAGAATGCATATAATCAAGTAAAATACAACATTTTAAAAGAAGTGCAGCAGTGCATAAGTGCAAAAAAGAGTTTCAGGCCTGTATCAGGAAAGTCATACTGATAAAAGTTGTGAAACTATAAATGGGCAAAAAAAAAAAAGAAGAGAGAGGACAGCAGGAAATTTAGGCTGAGAAGGCAGCTGCATTTTTTCATAAAAACGTCCATAGTGCAGCTGTAATGAAACAGTATGTAGGTCAGTGATTCAGTGACAAACCCCCATATGATGAGAGTTTGTCTCACGGACCAAAATCTGATTGTTAGATATGATTTCATGTCTATCTGTCTTGATCATAGTTTCACTGTTATCTCTCCACCTACAGAACAGTCATTCTTCTACATTCTCTAACTGTGTTAACTTCCTGTTAATGAAATAATGCTGAAGTTTAACAATTCATCAGTTCGCTGGGGGACCCCTCTGGAACCCCCCTCAAGGACCCCTGGTGGTCCCCGGACCCCACGTTGAGAACCGCTGATGTACTGTAGATGACTATCCAGAGTCCTGCTAGTTTGAGTGTGATGTCATCTCTGTGGACGCCCATGGGTGTTTTCTCTCTCTCTCAGCTGGTTGTTCTGGTCTGCTGCTGAGGACACAGCAGCAGCCTGTTGGTTCCAATCAGGCTGGAGCTCTTTACTTATTTACTCATTTCAAAAGTAATCCCATTACTTTACTGAGTCCTCAGCAGCAGCAGTAATTAGTTCCTTTGCAGCGGCTCCTTGTTTCTCTCTGAGTTTCTCATCTCTGTGTTTCTGTATCAGATGCTTTGATAAACTGGATGTTGTGTTTTTCTCTGTGGAGTTCTGCCGCCACACAAAGTTCACAACAGACCAGAATGTTCTCTGATCCTCGACTGAGATCAATTCAAAGTGATCTCTGCTGAAAGTCTGCGTCTCTCCCTCAGCCTCCATGTTTTGTTTTGCTGTTTTAGCGAACAGCCGCCGTAAAGCTGCTGCAGGTCCTGAAGAGACAGGTGAGGAAAACAGACACAGGGATTTGGACAAAAAAAAAAAAAAATTCAAAAGAGGGAAAGGAAAAGGTTGAAAGAGGTTCAGGTTTAAGTAACGCAGGAACGGAGCGTTACTGGGATCAGTAACTGTAATGGAATTAGGGCTGGGCAGTATATCAATATTATATCGATATCGTGATATGAGACTAGATACCGTCTTAGATTTTGGATATCGTAATATCGTGATATGGCATAAGTGTCTTTTCCTGGTTTTAAAGGCTGCATTACAGTAAAGTGATGTCATTTTCTGAACTTACCAGACTGTTCTAGCTGTTCTATTATTTGCCTTTACCCACTTAGTCATTATATCCACATTACTGATGATTATTTATCAAAAATCTCATTGTGTAAATATTTTGTGAAAGCACCAATAGTCATCCCTACAATATTGTCGCAATATCGATATTGAGGTATTTGGTCAAAAATATTGTGATATTTGATTTTGTCCATATCGCCCAGCCCTACTTGCAACTGAACATTTAGCCCACTTCGTAGAAAATACCAAGATATATATATCGTGTATCGCCATTCAGCCTAAAAATACCGAGATATGATTTTTGGTCCATATCGCCCAGCCCTAAATGGAATTACTGGATCTGAGGGGGCTTTCACACCAGCCTTGTTTAGTCCGTTTGAATCGAACCCCGGAGCGTTTACCCCCCTTGGTTCGGATCGTTTGGGGTGGTGTGAACACCCTGATCGAACCCTGGTCCGCCTCAAAGATCTGGTCTCAGGCCGCTTCCAAGTGAACTGTGGAGCGGTTCATTTCTGGTGAGAACACCATTCGAACCAAAATCAGGAAGCGGACCATTTAATCTGAATTTTAAACAAAAAAACTAATAATAGGCAAGGCAAGGCAAGGCAGCTTTATTTGTATAGCACATTTCATACACTGGGGCAATTCAAAGTGCTTTACAGAGTGATAAAAATACAGTAAAGGTAAAAGATTTATAATTTAAAAAGTGCAAAAGTACAGACAAGAGATACAAAAGATAAAAGACTTAAAAAGTAAACTAGTGCAGTTCAAATCAAATGAGATAGAAAGATGAAAGAACACAACAAATACTCCCACAATAATAATATGATGCCCCATTGTTATTGCCATTCAATGACACACAGCATCGATCATTTCTACTCTCTACTATGGAAATTTGCACACATTCTTATAATTTCAGCTGTCAAAAAATCTCGGGGAATTTATTTTTTCCATCCCGGGAGACTTGAGGCTGATTACCGGAGTCTCCTGGCCAATCCGGGAGGGTCGGCAACCCCGTCTGGACCGTTTGATTTTTGACTTTGTGGAAGCGAACCGAACCACCTGACAAATTAAATAATGTATCATTCTCGCATCAGGTGTGAACCAAGGAAGCGAACTATCAGGTGTGAAAATTGTAATCCCTTACACTACTGTTACTGAAAAAAGAAGTACAGGACAGACTGGTGGAGACAGAGGGATGACTTGCGACAAAGGTCCTGATTACATGAACCAGATTACAGTTACAGATGATATTAAAATGCGTCTCCTGTGTCCACATTTCTCTTTCCCTCACGTTTATTCCTCCGTCTGATATTTCCATAAACGCTGAGGAACTCGCTTTTGTAAAAGTCTTCTTCTTTTTTCGAAACAGAGAAGTGGTTTTGGGGAAACCGTAGGCAGCAGCGGACGAGAAGGCAGGTTTATTCAGCTGCTGTCATCACTAATAATAGTTTCATCAGATCGAGAATCGAGTTTCACTTCCCTTCCATTACAATCCTGACTGTAGTTTTTTATATTGTCAATGTTTCTGGTTAGTTTTTACTTTACTCTCTGAGCTGCCTGCCACCTGATTGGTTTTTGTGCACTTCCTAGTTGAAGTTTTGGAAGAAAAAAAAGAAGTTGATTATTATATTTACTAATCTGATGACACATCAGTTGTATATTTATTGTTCAGTGTCACTGTCATGTGCTCAAGTTTATCAGGTGAAGTTGAATTTGTTGACTTTGCTCTGGCAATTAGTACTTTTTGTATTTCATGAAAATTCATGAAAATCCACATTGAAGTGGAGTGGATTGGATTGGCTCCGCCCACAAGCATTTTGTTGTTGTTGTTGTTGTGTATTGGAGATGCAAATGCTTTTCCATGTTGTTGTCAATGTGACCAGATTGTGTCTCTGATCTCCTCTGGAGGAGGTTTGGGTGATCGGCTGTTCAGTGCGTCTTGGGTGTGTTTACACTTGGGTTTGATGTGGTTTTGCTCTTTCTGAATATAGTCTGATCACCCATGATGCAATGCAGGGGGGAAGGGAATCTTAACTCCCTTCATGCAGGAATCTAAGATGATCCGTCTGTTTCCCCGCTCACAACAGAGTGAAATTCTCCGGGCATTTCCATTTAAGCTGCCAGATTCTCAGACTGAGCATGCAAAAGGTCATGACAGTCTGACATAATGCACTTTCACATAGAGCGAGCCGACCAATCAGAAGAGCCTCTGGGCGGCGGTGTGTTTCATCCTGTGACTCGCTCGCTCGCTGCAGTGTCTGTTTGGAGCGGAGAGATGAAAGTTTGAAAAGAGGTGAAATTTTTTTTTAAAAAATGGGTGAAGTGAAATAATTTATTGTTTTCCTAAATGTCTGTGAATGGGACAGACTCTGGGAAACCACTGAAGCTGCTGGAGAAGTTAACACTGAAACCTGATGGGTTCTATGTGGGTTCTATTCAGGTTCTGTTTAGTCTCCCAGACTGTCTAATACAGACAGGCTTTCTGCTCCAACCAAACACTACAGCAGCTCATTTCACCGATTAGCTCCTTTTATCTGGCTGAAGAAGAGCTGATCAGTCAGATTATTGATCCGGCTCAGGTGATCTCCTCTAAACAGTTGAACTTTCCTCAGCTGCAGAAAGCGTTCTGCTCTGCCTTTTTAAAAAAAACAACAAAAAAAAAAAAAAAACAGCTGTTCTCCATTGAATTTAATGAAAAAACAACAGTCTGATTCAGTTCATTAACCATCTGAGAGGTGCTAAGCTTCCTCACTGCATACATGATACATGTGATGGCCACTAACGTGTTAACATGGCATGTTCCCATCTCAGCCCCCTCTGCTCTGTCATGGTCTACTTCCCATTCATGTCAACCCCCCCTTTACTGTGTGTGTGTGTGTGTGTGTGTGTGTGTGTGGCAGAGAGAGAGAGTGTGAAAGAGTATGAGAGAGAGAGAGATATCAGCTGCTGTCCTGCCACTGATGCCCGCTAACCTGTCAAGGGAAATCCCCTCTAAATACATACACACACACACACACACACACACACACACACACACACACACACACACACACACACTCTGAGCTGTCACCAGGCTTCGTCTCTCTCGTCTTTTCACTGTGACTGTAAATATCCCAGACTGTTAACTATGTGATTGGGCCGCGATGCGTTCACTGACACGTCTCGACCCATGGAAAATACCCTCCACATACGGAAACAGTCAACTGAGAAGGAAACTAACTTTATTATTATCATTACTATTATTATTACACAGGCCACAGTGGCCGGTTCACTGGTAACTTTCACTGTTTCACTATTATAGCTTTTATGTGATGTCGTCTTTTTATCGGCTTCTTATCTTTTATCTGCTTTTTATTGTCTCTTTATCAGCTTTGTATCGTCTTTCTATTGTCTTTTTACGTCTTTTATCTTAACTATCTTAATTGTATCTTACTTTTTTCTATTATTTTGGTTTTCATCCTACGATTATACCACTATTTACTTGAAAGTTTGCTCTTTTCCATCTCTGTCCTCCTGTGAATTTAATCCCTTTATTATTGTTTTATTGCCTTTTAAATTCATAATTTGAGTATTCTGCTTTTATTTTGTCTGTCAAAGCACTTTGTAAACTCTGTTTTTAAAGGTGCTATATAAATAAAGTTATTATTATTATATTATTACTATTACTTCTATCAGCCAACCAGATGCTCAGAACAGCACAGCAGTCCAGATGATGTTTGGTGGAACGCCAGTCTGACCCTAGTGGTGCCGCCTGGTATTACAGCAGCTCATCAGAGGCTGTGGGTGGGTGGATGTGTAAAGCTGAAGGTGTTGAGGAAGGAGCGGGACTTCCTGTCGTGTCTCAGCTGAACAGGCAGGCCGATGTCTTGATAACATCTGCTGCTGTGTGTCTCGTGCTTTGTTCTGCTTCCTTAAGTTTGTTCTGTGTCATTCTGTTCTGTGGCTGATTGGTGATCAGTTAGATCTAGTCAGGCTCATTCTCTGAGACAGACTCGTTTACATGGAGCCTTTTAATCAGAATAAAAATGCCTCATATAAACGCCTCAATCAGAATAAACTGCCGGTCTGTTTGAGAGGCTGTTTAACTCTTTCATAATCCGGTCGATGGATAAAATTTGTCATGTAAACACTCTTTCCGATCACTTTCTTTATCTCACCTCTTTCTGCACACTGTAAGTAACGTGAATAACGTTTCCCCTTTTTTTGGATGTGCTTGTTATGAACCCCGGGGCGCTCAGGCTTGATGTGGGCGGTGCAGCCCGGTTTTATATCAAGTCCTGACTCCACCTCTCCGGGTTTCAGTTTACAGCGGTGAGAATTACAAATGGAGCCGATCTTTGCGGGGGCAAAACAAAACAAAACGTCTTTTTCTGACACTTATGGAGTCGTATGTTTTGATAAAGCTGTTGCTTCATCAGAAAGAACAGCAGTAAAGAAATAACCGATGCAGCTCCATCTTTTTAAAAACATAAGCCCGTGTTAGAGAGCTGATTCAGTGTTTTGCATGTCAGAAACTTTTATTCTGATTCCATACTGTGGAGCATGTAAACACACATCTCAATGCGATCCTTATATTTAGCGCTCATGTAAACACTTGCGTGGCAATCTTCCTTCAGAATGATTTCATTCAGAATGGAAAAAAATGTCTCATGTAGTCGCAGGGACTGTAGACATAAACAGACTGGAACTTGAATTTGAACTCAAAGCTCTGTTGGTCCTGGGGGGGAAGTCTGTCTTTTTGCATGGCCTTCAAATTTTTAATTACATGACCCCATCAGTCCAGAGCACAGCGCCAAAATGCCTCCTCCCTCCGAGTTTCATCCACATTACACCTGTCAAGATGTCAGTGTAAGATATGAAAAGTCCAGTAAAATAAACGTGTTTCTCATAGGGCTGCAACTAACGATTATTTTCATTGTCGATTAATCTGTCGATTATTTTCTCGATTAATCGATTAGTTGTTTGGTCTATAAAATGTCAGAAAATGGTGAAAAATGTGGATCAGTGTTTCCCAAAGCCCAAGATGACGTCCTCAAATGTCTTGTTTTGTCCACAACCCAAAGAGATTCAGTTTACTGTCATAGAGGAGGAAAGAAACCAGAAAATATTCACATTTAAGAAGCTGGAATCAGAGAATTTTGACTTATTTTTCTTTAAAAAATTACTCAAACCGATTAATCGATTATCAAAATAGTTGGCGATTAATTTAATACAATAGTTGACAACTAATCGATTAATCGTTGCAGCTCTAGTTTCTCATATCAGTGAGACTAATATCTGTGATCCCTGTGAGTCATCACTGCATTAAACTGTGTGTTAACCTGAGGAAAAGTCCACAGTAACACTGTTGGTTAATGAGATGGGATCTGACTCACACAGTGTTAATGTGCGTTAGTGGACTATAGTGCACTCTGTCACTGACGCAATCTGGTACATTTGACTGGGGTTTTCCTGTGTGTGTGTGTGTGTGTGTGTGTGTGTGTGTGTGTGTGTGTGTGTGTGCGTGCGTGCATGTGTCCCCGCACGTTGGCCAATCATAAAAAGGAAGTGGCCGTGATGACATCAGCTATTTCAGCTAAACCCAGTGTTAAACCCTGCTGCCAACTCCCTTTTTCAGATGGAGGTTAGATACAGAGAGAGAGAAGAGAGAGAGATACAGAGAGAGAGACCGGATGTTAGTAAAGTTTGATTGTGTTTACCAGGTTGAGTTTCTTCCTCCATGATAAAACCCCCAAATCAGTGATTCTGTGATCTGTTGCTCTGGTAGAGCAGACTGGAGAATTGTGGGGTTTTTTCTCTCCATTCACTGCCATTGTCTGGAGGAACAGTCTGAAAATCACTTCTAGCACATAAAGGAACGCCGACAAAGCAGATTCTGACAATATATAAAAAACTAGTGATGCTGCTGAATTGGTTTGAAGTGAATCTCTTTGAAGTGTGAATGAAGTGTAACACCAAAATCCAGTCGGAGGAAACTTAAAACTTTTTTTACAATAATTGTAAATAGGAGAAAAAAGTGGGAGAGAGGACTTTGGACAAAGAAGATTCTGACAATATATAAAAAAACGAGTCACTCAACTCACTTTTTCAGCCTCTTTAAAATGAAAATGTTCCTGCATTTTGGCTAAAATCAGATTTGAATTTGGATGGTATTGACAGAGGTGGAAAGTAACTAAGTACATTTACTCAAATACTGTACTGAAGCACAATTTGAGGTACTTGTACTTTACTTGAGTATTACCATTTTATGCTACTTTATACTTCTACTCCACTACATTTCAGAGGCAAATATTGTACTTTTTTACTTCACTACCTTTATTTGATAACTTAAGTTACTAGTTACTTTGCAGATTCAGATTATTAATAGAAAATATAATCAACTAATAAATTGTGATGTATTATTATAGATTACTGTAAGATACCCAGCAGTATATAAAGTAGTGGAAATCAGCCCCACCTTTTCCAGCTGCAACATTAAAGTGATGCTTACACATTAATGCATCAATAATTATAATTATATAATATAATATATACTGTATTATTCTGAAATGGGCCATTCTGCATAATGAGTACTTTTACTTTTGTTGCTTTAAGTACATTTTGATGCTAATACTTTTGTACTTTTACTTGTAACAGAGTATTTTTATACTGTGGTATTTCTACTTTTACTTAAGTAAAGATCTGAGTACTTCTTCCTCCACTGCATATTGACAGATTTACAGATTTCTGCGGTTGATAGATTTACGGATTCAAAGAGTCCAGATCCAGGTCAGAGACTTGACAGACAGCAGGTTGTTGGATCAGCTCAGGTTGTGAACTGTACTGGAGTCACGTGGGCCGCTGTGTCACCAGGAAGTCATCGAAGAACAGGAAGCAGGCTGCCAGTCCGCACCCTGTTTGCCGGCTGACCCCTGACCCCCCGGCCCTCGCTGCTCTTGCCTCCCTCATCTCTCTCTCTCTCTCTCTCTCTCTCTCTCTCTCTCTCTCTCTCTCTCTCTCTCTCTCTCTCTCTCTCTCTCTCTCTCTCTCTCTCTCTCTCTCTCTCTCTCTCTCTCTCTCTCTCTCTCTGACAGAAAACTGCTTCCGCTCTGCAGAAAGGGAAGGAAACAGACTTTAGCTGACGGATTCTCTCTATCTTTCTCTCTTTCTCTAGCGCTTTATTTCATTCTCTCTCTCCCTCTGTCTCCCTCTTTCTCTCTCTCTCTCTCTCTCTCTCTCTCTCTCTCTCTCTCTCTCTCTCTCTCTCTCTGACAGAAAACTGCTTCCCGCTCTGCAGAAAGGGAAGGAAACAGACTTTAGCTGACGGATTCTCTCTATCTTTCTCTCTTTCTCTAGCGCTTTATTTCATTCTCTCTCTCCCTCTGTCTCCCTCTTTCTCTCTCTCTATCTCTCTCTCTTTCTCTCTATCTTTCTTTCTTTCATTCTCTGTCTCCCTCTGTCTCCCTCTTTCTCTCTCTCTATCTCACTCTTTCTCTCTATCTCTTTCTTTCATTCTCTCTCTCCGTCTTTCTCTCTATCTCTCACTCTTTCTCACTCTTTCTCTCTATCTCTTTCTTTCATTCTCTCTCTCCCTCTCTGTCTCTCTTTCTCTCTCTATCTCACTCTCTGTCTCTTTCTTTCTTTCATTCTCTCTCTCCTCTCTGTCTCTCTTTCTCTCTATCTCACTCTGTCTCTTTCTTTCTTTCATTCTCTCTCCCTCTGTCTCCCCCTCTCTCTCTCTTTCATTCTCTCTCCCTCTCACTCTCTCATTCTCTCTCTCTCTCTCTTGTCTCTCTCTCTCTCTCTGTCTCTCTCTCCCTCTCTCTCTCTCTCCTCTCTCTCTCTCTCTCTCTCTCTTCTCTCTCTCTCTCTCTCTCTCTCTCTCACTCTGTCTCTCGCCCAGCTCCAGTATCATGTTTTTATCAGTGATGAACAGATTGACGGGTCAGGTCAGCTCTTTGTGCGTGTGTGTGTGTGTGTGTGTGTGTGTGTGTGTGTTTGTGTGTGTGTGGATGCAGGAAGTAATGAGCTGACAAGTGCAGAAAATCCCTCTGGATCTGAGAAGGAGAGAGAGAGAGAGAGAGCGGGCGAGAGACACTGACGTTACATAAGAGTGCTTTTACTGGTACCATCTCACAACACCAAGCACATCCTATTTTTATACTCACTCACTCACACACACACAGTTCACTATACACACACTCTGCTCACTGCACACTCTGCTCTATACACACACACACTCACTCCGTTCACTATATA
>NW_027281718.1:0-40000 GCF_046629955.1 Centroberyx affinis
TTTGCGTTTTTGAAAAGTCCCGTTTTCCACCGTCCACACTACAACATGAAACCACCGTTTTCAAAAGTTGTCTAGTAAAATGACATTAAAAAAGAAAGCAAGAAAGATGGAAAAATTGGCAAATTTGCAAATAGGCAAGTCAGGATAATAATAAAAAATAGAAATATTATTTTTTGCGACCTTTTGACTCATGAAACCTTTTGAAAAACCATTGTATAATTTCAATAATGCTTGTGAATCTAAAAATAAGGCTTGTTTTATTAATTGTTGGTGTACACTAGGTTTACACCCAAAAGCAGCAAATCAGATCTTCCGACTGGTCCAGCTCTTCCAAGACATTGCATATCCACTCGTTTTTTTGGGGGGAAAAAAATCATTACCTGAAGTTTATCATTCAATACCTCTAAAACATAGAGTCTCTACTGTGTAAAAGTGTTAAACATGAACCGAAGTTGCCGAATTTATCCTTTAAAAAAAGTTGTCTTTAGTTTTCATTGTGTGCTGTCAGTCATTTCATGTCTTGGAAACATGTGGCTGGTTGCAGTGGGCCGGTGATCCACAGATGTATGAATTAAAGTGTTTGATATGGAGAGCGAGCCCGGCCCTCGACCGGGGCTCAGGTTCTGTTTGCAGTGCACAGTGTGGTCAGCTGGGAGGGGAGGGGAGGGGAGGCGAGGGGAGGGGAGGCATGGTTTGAGTTAAGAGGGTTCCTCTGGGGAGAGAGGGAGGGGTGGAGGGAGGGAGAGAGAGAGAGAGTGAGAGAGAGAGAAAGAAGAGAGAAATAGCAAAAAAGGGCAAAGGTATAAAAAAAAAGGGGATAAGAAGCAAAGGGGGGGACATGGAGAGAGAGAGAAATAAAAGAGAGAGAGAAATAGCAAAAAAGGACAAAGATAGTGAATAAAAAAGGGCAAAGAAGCAAAGGGGGCGAACATAGAGAGAGAGAGAGTGAGAGAGAGAGACTGACAACTGGGATTATCAATTTCACTCTTGATTTCACTATGAGAGATGGAAGGGGAACGAGTGGAGAGGGAGGGTAGAGGGGGAAGAAAAGAGAGGAGAGGATAGAGATTGGGAAAGAGAAGGGAGAAAGGAGAAAAGGGAGTAGAGATAAAGAGAGAAACAAGGGAGGATAGTAGGGAAGGATAGAGAGAGAAAAGAGAGAAAAGTAGGGGAGAATAGAGAGAAAAAGGAGGATAGAGATTGGACAATGGAGAGAAGGGAGGATAGGATGGGAGAGGAGAGGAGAAGAGAGAAAGGGATGGATGGGAGAGGAGATGGGATAGAGAGGGAATGAAGGGAGGATTGGGAGGGAGGAGAAGAGAGAAAATGGAGGATAATGGGGAGAAAAGAGAGAATGAGGAGAAGGAGATGGGGAAAAGGGCAAAAGAGAGAGAGAAGGAGAGAATAGGGTGGGGATAAAGGGGAAAGAAAGGAGGAGAGAGATAAGAGCGGGATGAGGAGAAATGGGGGGGAGAGAGAAAATGGAGGATCGAAAGAAGGGAGGATGGAGGAGGAAGGTGAGAGGTGAGAGGAAAGGGATGATAGAGATGGGAGAAGAAAGAAAGAGAAGAGACAATTGGGTAGGAAAGAAATAAGCAGGAGAGAGAGAAGGAAAGAAGGGGGAGAGAGAGAGGAAGAGAAGGGGGGATTTGGAGAAAGGAGAGGGGGAGAAGGTAGAGAAAAGGGAAGACAGAGACCACAAAAGAGGAGTTGGGAGAGAGAGAAAGGGAGATGGAGGGGAAAGAAAAGACCGAGGGAGGAAAGAAAGATAGATAGGGGGAGAAAGAAGGGAGACATGAGGAGAGTAGAGAGAAAGAAAGAGAGAGAGAAGGGGTAGAAAAGAGAAAGATGGAGGAGAAAGAGTCCTCAAACTTAGTCAAAACATTGACATTTTCCAATACACTCATCCTTCATAGGAGGGAGAGGGGGGGAAGAAAGGAGAGGGAGGAGAAGAGATAGATAGAGAGAGAGAGAAAAGGGAGGATAGAGGGGGAGAACAGAGAGAGAGAGAGATGGGGGAGATAGAGGGGGAAAGACAGGAAAAGAAGGAGGAATAGAGAGGGAAAGAGGGAGAATCCAAAGAGAGAGAAGGGAAGAAAGAGGGGTAAAATGAATAAGGGAATAGAGAGAAAGAGAGAATAGATGGAGAAAGAGAAAGATAGAGGAGAAACACTGACACAGTCCTCAAACTGTCAATCAAAACATCATTTTCTTGTAAATTAATCTTCCCAATGGCCAGTCCTGCATTCCTACTATACATTGGAGACCTATATTTGAGGGAGGATACAGGGTGTGTGTGTGTGTGTGTGTGGGTGTGTGTGTGTGTGTGTGTGTGTGTTCTATAGTGCTACACCCATTATAGTTGTGTGTTTCCAGTCTGCTTTACTGTAGTCCATTCCCCCTAGAGAGTCTGAGTGGACGGGGATGGGTGGAGTGCTGTAATCATAATAAGCTGCAGAGACCTACGTAAAAAAAAAAATGTAAATTGATGACTTGTTTTTGGCCGAGTTTCAGTTGTACGCTGCTCTCTGTGATTTGTTTTAATGTCATGCTATTGTTGTGCAAGACAAGGCTTTGGCAGCGTGAGACGAGTTCATCACAGCAGCAGCAGTGTTGGGGTCGTTACTGAAACAAAGTCAAATTTACTCTTTACTTTTCTTCAAACTAATGAATTACTGTACTTATTACTCCCTGAGAAAATAACAGCTCTGTTCGAAACCGTTCCCTATTACAGAAATAGTGCACTATATAGTGCATCCACCATTTTCTACTAGTGTCCGAATTCTCAACGGTTAATTTGATTCATTAAATAGTCCACTATAAGATACCCACAATGCACTACAAATTGTAGTGAACAGACAGTGTACCCTACAGTTTCTCCTGTATTCCACAATGCAATGTGATCGTGTCTTACCGAAGAAGAAGAAGCAGCTAGCTACCATGTTGGCTAATAGAAACTGGTCTATTTATTGGTTGACAGCGTTGGCAAATCAACAAAAGCCGTATCAGACACCTCAGTCGAGTTTCCTCTGTTTTGAACCAAGAGCAGCAAAACTGCAGGAATCATCGTTACAGGTCAGCTGACTACTTTATCCACCAATACAGGAGGTGATATGAAAGCTTGTGCTAGTCATTAGCTCACAAGCTTGTTTACCAAACCAAAACAGCTTGCTGCCATTAGCAGACAGCACCAAAGTTGACAAAACCACACTTGCACATGATTAGAATTTCAACAATTTATTTGTAATTTAATGTTCAAAACTTGTCAAAATCAATACGACCTGAGTCCATTTCAACCTGCTGTCATGATGCTTGGTTTGTTTACGTGATGCTGGGCGTCACACCAATATCCAGCACATTTTTTTTGATGCAATGATATTTTCTATAGTGTCCAAAATTTTGTTCGGTCGTTGCCCATATAGTTCACTATATGATAAACACTACATGGGGAATAGTGAGTGAGGGAATGAGTGAACCATTCTGAACGCAGCTTAAGTAGTTACGCTACTTGTGCGTTACACCCTAAAACAATTGTGCTTACTCGTGTTCCTTGGGCCGATAAATGTAGTAAGCCACATTACAAGTAAACAAGTATCTAAATAATGACAGACACAAAATCTGTCTTTTTAAGGTTTTTAATAAAGATATTAGATAAGGTAGATAAGTCTACAGCATTAAATTTCAACTTTCCGTGTCGTATTTAAAATTTTGTTTGCTCGTCCATGCCGCTGTACTCGTAAATCTGATATTTCTGCCATGAGTTGAAGGCGGGATAAGACTTCAGATGTATATTACGCCAATGAAGAGGTTAAAGAGGCTAAAAAATGTAACACTAGTAAATTGTAATTACAATTACTGATTTCACAGAGCGGCATTTTATCTTTTAGCCTGTAGGATTCAACTGCTATGGGTTTTTGAAGGCAGGAAAAGATGAGGAGAATCTCTTGATGATATTATACCAATAAAGAGGTTAAAGAGGCTAAAGAATGAAACACAAGTAACAATCTGTCTGTTAGATCAGTGACTGTGATGTGATTACTGAAACTGGAACAGTAATGCTTTACTTTAGTTATTACAGTGACTCATGACTTTATAACACGTTGACCCCAAAACTGCACACCAGGAAAGCAAAGAAAGAATCTGAGATATGTTGACAGTTGAGTCACTCAGTTGACACTCCTATCCTGAATGACTCGCAGTGACTAAGAGAATAAATTTGTCTTTCTCTCCATTGTTGTGTCTCTTTGTCTAACGCAGCCAAGCTGCTGTGAAACCAAGATTTACTTATTGCCATGGCAACGCTGACAAATTCTGATTAGAGCGTTCAAATACAGGTCGCATGTACACTATCAGTCAAAAGTTTGGACACGCCACATTTTTCTTTCTTTTTACTATTTTGCACGTTTTAGAATAACAGTAAAGACATCGAAACTATGACATAACACAAATGGAATTATGCAGTGACCAAAAAAGTGTTAAACAAATCACAGAAAATCAGTTTGAGGTAACACTTTACAATAAGGATCACTAAGTTAAGTACTAACCCTTAATTGACAGTTAACTAATGTGTCTGGTAATCATTTACTAATGGTGTTCATGTTAACTAAGGTATTAATTTATACATTATTTACTAGTCATCTTTATAAACTATTAAATAATGTATAAATTAATACCTTAGTTAACATGAACACCATTTGTAAATTACACATTAGTTAACTGTTAATTAAGGGTTAGTTAATGCTTATTAAGCATTAACTAACCCTTAACTTAGTGACCCTTATTGTAAAGTGTTACCCAGTTGGAACAAGGGTAACACAGATATCCGGTCAGAAGAGTTTCGGTGTTATACATGAAAAAAAAAGTGATTCACGTAAAAAAAAAAATGAGTTGTTGTCAGAATCTGCTTTTGTTGGCATTCATTTATGTGCTAGAAGTGTGATTTTGAGATTTTGAAAAGGGAGAGCTGGAACTTTGTGCCTGTGTGTCAATTTGTTTTTTTTCTGAATTGACTTTTGGAGGTACAAGGTTTTCACCTCGTAGTAGAGATGGAAAGCGACAGTTAGTGGGCTATATTCAATGAGAGAGAGAGAGAGAGAGAGAGAGAGAGAGAGAGAGAGAGAGAGGGGGAGGGCGAGAGACATGAAGTTAGACCTGGTGAGCTCACACAGGGAGTGGTTTGTCTCAGAGGAAGATGGAGAGACTCAAAGAGGTCAAATGACGCTTCTCGTCTCTCTTCTTTATTAAATACTACAGTAATGAGGCCGGATCAAAGAGAAGCTGCACTGCACACACACACACACGCGCACACACACACACACACACACACACACTCTAATCTACCCAAATACCGTCATCTTCCTTGACGCCTGCTGTCATGCGGCAGGATTACAGCTGAGTCTTTCTTTAAACAGCCCGGATCACACTGACCTCTGCGCTCTTTCGATAGGTAGTTCCTCTGAAATAAATTATACACACACTTAATTATACTCTCACTCAATACTGACAGGTGCTTACGGGTCGGTGCCGTTGACTTTCGATGACGCACGTCACAGCGACCCTCGAACTGCTTTTAAAAGGAAGTTCTGCTGAAAATAAGGAAATCTGGTTCTCCTGAATCCAGATTATCATTACGACCTTTGGACCAGATACCAGTCTGTGGAAACTCTAAAATTGATTTTTGGCTGGAGCAGTCTGGTCTGGGAATGTGATTTCTCAACAACTACTGTAAAAGTGATAATCAGCTTCTTACATGTCTTCTGCCTTCTTATATTTACTCCAAACAAGCCGCTCTAAAACATAGATCACATCACTGACTCACTGTGTGCCAGAGGGATTTTCCTGGGAAAGAGGCACCCACTCATACTGTAGGTGTTAAAGGGATAGTTCACCCAAAAATGAAAATTCTGTCATGATTATACTCTGATTTTTTCTATATATTTTATAAACTAAAATATATAGAAAAAATTGAGAAGGTTCAGAGAAGAGCTGCTAAATTAATTCCAGGTCTGAAAGAGATGTCATATGAAGAGAGGTTAAGAAAATTACAACTACCAACTCTAGAATACAGGAGACATGAGTTCTATAGACTTGAGGTCTATAAGCTTGTTCAAAGAATATATGATATCACAGCCGAGCCTGTTATCCACTTTTGGAATAATAAAAAACTTCTTCACACTTGGTGCTGTAAGAGCATGGAACGAGCTTCCAGAGGATGTAGTGCAGGCTCCTTCATTTAATTCTTTTAAAAATAGATTGGATAAATTCTGGTCAACAAAGGATATTTTGTATAATTATAAAGCTGATTTGTGATTATTTGTGATTATCTGTGAAATTATTGTGATTTAAAAAAAAAAAAAAAAATTGTTTTTTGTTGTATGGTTGTTTGTTTTGAGTTGTAGAGTCTGGTGTGGAGGATTTATATCCTGTACCAGAAAATTTTCAATAAAGTTCAATAAATACATTTAAATACATTTCAATAAATTATCTACTCACCCTCATGCCAGTTGAAACACAGGTGAAGTGTGTTAGTCCATATAACACACAGGGAGGTTGCCAGCACAACTCCGTAGCAGACTTCTCCAAGACAACTGAAGTCCATGGGGTTCAAATCTTTATAGAGTTCCAAAAAGAGCAAAAAAAAGAACAAAAAATAACCGGAAAACGATCACACAGTGAGTGAAAAAGACCGATATTTACACCATTATTTAGCACAAATCTTCACTACAGCCGTTGGTAACACTTTACAATAAGGGTACATTAATTATGGGTTAGTTAATGCTTCATAAGCATTAATTAACCCTTAATTGACAGTTAACTAATGTGTCTGGTAATCATTTACTAATGGTGTTCATGTTAACTAAGGTATTAATTTATACATTAATAGTCATCTTTATAAACTATTAAATAATGTATAAATTAATACCTTAGTTAACATGAACACCATTAGTAAATTACACAATAGTTAACTGTTAATTAAGGGTTAGTTAATGCTTATTAAGCATTAACTAACCCTTAACTTAGTGACCCTTATTGTAAAGTGTTACCCAGCCGTTGTTTTCTGAAAAAACAATTTTGGGTGAACTATTACTTTAAGAATAGTAAATGTAAAAGTTTTCATGGTCTGGCTATAGGTTGAATCACTCTTCTGTTACAGTATATCAGTTGGTGTAAAGGTGCAAAACTGACATTTACTTACATGTAAAAGTTGTGGATTATTCCTTTAAGGTGCCCTTGAGCCAGGCATTAACACCAGCTGCTGCAGCACTGTTGAGCTGTGTGAATGTGAATATGAGGCAGGGCGTTGCTCAGTTAATCTTTCCCCCGATAAATACAAAGCAGAATTTATCTTATTCATTTTTAATATTTTGCAGGCTTTTAATCTGCTGTGAGAAAGCTGTGAAACTTTTAGTTACAATAATCGTATTTAAATCTCACCCAGTGGAGTTTGGCGGGGGAAAGAAGAGCCAAGTTTCATCCGTTAACAGTTATCTTACGCTTGACTTGATCGCAGTGTTACAGCATAAATTACTCAAAACACTCGGTTTAAACCCTTGGCTAAGGATCCACTTGCCATGCTCCTGAACAAATCCTTAAGAGAAAGAGAATGAAATATTTAGTAGAAACCTGAGGTGTCCTGTGCAGCCAGGCAGCGGCTCTTTAATTCAGTTTAACAGGCTTGATTGGCACCATAAGGTCATTATCACTTGGCCACAGCAGAAGTGCATAACACACTTCCAATATATCTCAACTTATTAAACATCCCTCTCCCAATTCAATTCAGTTCAATTCAATTTGCTTTATTGGCGTGAAAGTTTACAAACAATGTTGCCAAAGCATGAAGGTACAGAGTGTGTGTGTGTGTGAGTGTGTGTGTGAGTGTGTGTGTGTGCTGGGTTAGCACTCCATCATATAATGACTATCAATAGTCATAACAGTTCAACAATAAAAAATATATTCAATAAAACAAGAATCAAAAACACAACACATTGGTCAACGTGTGTCTCTCTCGCTCTCTCTCTCTCTCTCTCTCTCTCTCTCTCTGTTAATTTGTGTGTGTGTGTGTGTGTGTGTGTGTGTGTGTGTCTGAAGGAGACAGCGCTTCATATGGTTTTAATCATCAGCTGTTGACAGTGTTGAGGACAGTCCTGCACAGAGGAGAATCTTCTCTGTCTTGATACGTGTGTGTGTGTGTGTGTGTGTGTGTGTGTGTGTGTGTGTGTGAGAGAGAGAGAGGTAGTAATCAGACTCATAGTTTCTTATCCGCTTAATCTGTCTGTTGTTTTTTCTCTCTGTCACTCTTGGCCCAGAACCTTCAAGAATAAAATGATTCATTTCAGAGATTCTAAATTTACCTGTTATTTTTGTATCTGGTTGTTTTGATTTGTTGTTGTTGTTGTTTTGTACCATTCTCCTCCTTGTTGAGTTTTGACATGATTTGACTTTGATTTAATTTGCCCAACTCACCTGTGTTTGTCATTTTTATTTCTTTTTTGTTTTTGTTTTTTTGTGGTGAGATGTATCTGTCAACCCTTCAAGGTTTCTGTGTCTTTTCCTGCTTGTATTTCCTCTCTCATTTTTTTTTTTTATCCTCTGTGTGTTTAAATGGTAGCCATCAGAAAAGTGCAGCCTATTCTGTCTCAAAGGTTATAAATAGAGCTGGATAGACAGAGACAAATTTCAGTTTTCCAAGCAATTTCTCTCAGATGTAATGCAGCGTTAGTGCAGCAAATACAAAGCAAAATGTAGGAACAAACCCAACTTCAGGAGATTCATTCCCCTCTTTCTATAACTGCCTTTTTTCTTTTGCCAGTAGTAAATAGGATTTGCATGTTTTTTGCAAGGGTGAGAATTTTTTATTTTTTCACCAATCACTGTGGCTGGTACATCCTAAAATTCACCAGCTGCTTTCACTATATTACCAACCAATAACATTTTTAAAATGTTTTGTCTAAATGATGGCTGGTTGCCTGACAAACAGGCTGCTAAAGTAGACTTTACTTACATTCAGCCAGTGGTGATTTCCCACCCTGCCTGCAGTTTCCATTTATTTCTATACTGTTTCTCCATTATTGGCTGGATGGGTTTTACTTTAAACCAGTGATTCTCAACCTTTTTCATATCAACGACCCCTAATTTAGTCCACATTAGGGCCACAGACCCACATTTGATGAGATTTTGTCTCTCAGACCCAAATCTGAGAATATTTTGTAGGTAGAGAGATAACAGAGAAACTATGATCAAAACAGTCATTCTTCTACATTCTCTAATTGTATTAACTTGATATAAATTAAATAATAAAGTCTAACAATTCATCAGTTTGCTGTGAACCCCCTAGAACCCCCTCAAGGACCCCTGGTGGTCCCCGGACCCCACGTTGAGAACCACTGCTTTAGACAACCCCATAAAATTCAAATAAAACCTTTAAATTCGCTTTTTTGCCGACTGGATTTGTAGAAAATCGACATCTGACTGACTCTCTCTCTCTCTCTCCCGCTACTTTGTCTCTCCCTCTCTCTTCCCTCCGTCTTTCTCCTCTTTTCTCTCCCTCGATCTCTCACTCCTCTCTTTCTCTCTCTCTCTCTCTCTCCCGCTACTTTGTCTCTCCCTCTCTCTTCCCTCCGTCTTTCTCCTCTTTTCTCTCCCTCGATCTCTCACTCCTCTCTTTCTCTCTCTCTCTTCCCCTTTCTTTTACTGCCTCTGCTTTTTCTTCCTCTTACTCTCCTCGCTTCCTCTTTCTCTTCCTCTGTTGGTGTTCTTCCCTCTCTCTCTCTCTTTCTCTCTCTCTCTCTCCCTTTTTTTCACTACTTTGTCTCTCCCTCTCTCTTCCCTCCTCTCTGTCTTTCTCTCTCTTTTTTGCTCTTCCTTTCTCTTTCTTATTCCCTCTCACTTTTTTCTCTCCCTATCTTCCCATATGCCTTTTTCTTCCTCTCTTCCCCTGTCTCTCCCGCTCTCTCTGCCTCTCTCTGTTTTCTCCTCCTCCTCCTCTCCATCCCTCCCTCCGTCCGTCCCTCTCCTCCCTCGCTCCAGGCGATGCTCGTCTGACTCCGGAGGACTTCACCCGGGCTCAGAAGTACTGTAAGTACGCGGGCAGCGCCCTGCAGTACGAGGACGTCACCACCGCCATCCAGAACCTCCAGAAAGCCCTGAAACTCCTCACCACCGGGAAAGAATGAAGCCTTTGTCCTCTTCCTCCTCCTCCTCCTCCTATCCCTCCATCCCTCCTTCTTTCCATCCCCCCCCCCCCCCCCTTCAACAGCGCCACTCTATCTATCACTGATCTGGCCCGCAAGGAACTGGGGACAGAGCTGAGAGCCTGTTTTGTACATGTGCACACAGGCATGTACGTACACATTAATGTATGCGCGCACACACACACACACACATATATATACGCTCTGTGCACACACACACACACACACACACACACACACATATATATACACTCTGTGCACACACACACACACTCTCTCAGCCCGTCCTGTGTGAAAGCTGTTCTGCTCGCGCTCAGAGGAGAACATGATGGAAATCACTGGACGTCTACAACAATGGCTGCCTGTGTCTGTCACTGTGTCGGGACTGATCGACTGGATAACTGACTGACTGACTGACTGACTGACTGATCGACTGGATAACTGACTGACTGACTGACTGACTGACTGACTGATCGACTGGATAACTGACTGACTGATCGACTGGATAACTGACTGACTGACTGACTGACTGACTGACTGACTGACTGACTGATCGACTGGATAACTGACTGACTGACTGACTGGCTGGATAACTGACTGACTGACTGACTGGCTGGATAACTGACTGACTGACTGACTGGCTGGATAACTGACTGACTGACTGAATGACTGACTGCTGACTGACTGACTGACTGACTGGCTGACTTAATGACTAACTGACTGACTTAATGACTGACTGACTGACTGACTGATCGACTGGATAACTGACTGACTGACTGACTGGCTGACTGACTGGCTGACTGACTGACTGACTGACTGGCTGACTGACTGGCTGACAGACTGACTGACTGACTGGCTGCATAATTTACTGACTTACTGGCTGGATAAATGGCAGATTGGTAACCGGCTGGCTATATAACGGACTGACTGGCTGCATAACTTGCTGACTGTTTGACTGACTGCATAATTGATTGGCTGACTGACTGGATCAATGGCTGGTTGGCTGATTGGTCAACCGCCTGCCTGACTGGCCAATTAGCTGGCAGCTTGTCAGACTAGCTGCCAGACAAAAAAAATCTAATTGCGGTTATTTGACAGAATATTGCAATTCATATCTTCACAAGATTTGCTTGCCACAACTTTTTTTAACTTTAAAATTGTTTAAAGAAAATTGATTTTGTTAAAAAAAATATATATATATAGACTCACTGCAGGATTTACTGAGTTTGAGTCTGATGAAAGGTTTTGATTCATGGACCAAAGATTAGCTCTGAAACTCCATGTTTCTTGAGCAATTAATTTCAGCCTCTGTGATTTGGAAATGGATTTGGAAGTTCATGTTGCAATTTCGATTTTCTTTTCTTTTCTTTTTATTCGATTACTTGTTCAGCTCTAACAATTAGTTAGCTGACTGACTGCCTGGCTGTTTGACTGACTGGCTAAATGGTTTACCGACTGACTGACTGACTGACTGATAGACTGGCTGGCTCACAAAGAGATTGAACATTGACGAGTTTATTCATTGACTGCCTGAAAAGTTTAACTGACTGACTGACTGACTGTTGACCAGACTGTCCTCATTCATAGCCTAGTACTTCAGATCCCCCCCTCCTTCTTTTTGGATAACGGAGCACGAGTCTGTTGGCTGACCTCAGAACAGCCATCAGAGTCCCGGACTGTCTCACCCATCAGAATATGAAAGGAGAAACTGATCCTGGATAACTTCAGTTTACACATGAATTTCTCTGTTAAGATGCAATCCACAATTTATTTTGACCATCTAAACGTCGCGGACATTCATTCACATGCGTTCTTGAAATCTTGTAGGACAATTTTTGTTTTGTTAAATTTCATAGCTCATCATAACTCAAGATACAGCTCTGCTTTACTCTGGTGTTTATGAACATTAAACAATTTCTACAAGCTAAAAGTGCTTGTCAAACTTATTTTTAACCATCACATACTTTCAGTCTTTGTTCCAAAGCTCTGATAACACATTTAAAGAGTGGTGTAAAAAAAAAAAAACTTCAATCCAGTAAATCAATAGGTAAACAAAACTGCTATTGGGGTGACAGAGTATGAACAGGGGGCACGGAATTACAGAATAGGCCTTTGATTTTTGATTTTTTTTTTCTTGGAGCAGTGTAGTTTTTTTTATGAATGACTTTACATGTATTAGACATATCACTCTCTCTGTATATGTTGATCACTTTGTTGGGGAGGCGGGTTCAGTGATTGTAGTTGCTACTCTAGTCTTTCTGGTTGTTATTTAACATTAGCGTTTCCCAATAGTTTGATTTTAGCGGGACATGAAAGGTTTTCCCATTTGCACTGTGTTTCTATAGCAACAAGATCTATCTCATAATCTGTCCAAGAATCGAGGCGATTCGAGGCAATTTGAATAAAAGATTTGAAATGATTGATTTGTATCATGGTATCGTGGTGTCGACTGAATTCACTGAATGTTTTCAAGACTTCAGAAAACACAGGTTGGTATTCCTGGTGTGTTTGGGCTTTTATCTACAGGTGAAACGTTGTGACATTGAGAGGATTTTGTTTTTCTTCAATGAATGTTTTTACTTAACGGAACAAAATTTTGTTTAGGGTGGAACTTTTTTCCTTCCCTGGACACATTAACACCACAATTTACTTTAAAGGATGAAACTTGTTGAGTTTAGCTCCAGGATTTATACACTGAATCACAGGAGATTTGCAAGTTTTTTTATCTGCTAAACAGGAATGGTTATGTAGAGACTGCTGTTAGCTGCAGATTAAGGATCAAACACAACTCATACAGTACTGTACACTGTACCACATAGGAGTCTCCTCTGAACTCAGGAACTGATTGAAATCTTTGGGGCCCATCAATGCTAAAAATGTATGTACTAATTCTTCTATAAGGAAAACCAAACAGTCAGTATACCTTGCCTTACAGCCAAGGTGCATGGACTGGAAAAAAGTAGAAAGGAAGAACAAAATTATGCTACTCTGGGAGGCCGATGGATGTTCTAAAAAAAACATTTATTGGTACAGAAAAACCAACACGTTTTGGCAGAAAGTCTTCATCTGGGTTACACGACAAAGAGATTATGGATCTTAAATACCTTTCCAAAGGACACAAAGAAGCCATTTTGTTCCAGACATGTTTCTATTTCAAAGGTATTTTGTTTTAGAACATCTATCACTCTAAAAGTAGCTGAATTTGCTCTTCCTTTCTACGTCAAGGTTTTTTTTTTATTGATTTTCTTTTATTTTCGTGTCATGCACACAAAGTGCCCAACTCTCATGGGTTTACAAGACACCAAAGTTACAGTTGCAGTGGTCACACATTTCATTTCATTACAAAATTACAGATTATTATACAGCTCGGTCTTAAACAAAATATTCTGCTTTCTCTCCCAAGCTTGGCAAATCAAATCTGCTACAAAAAAGATTCCCTTCTTGAAGCACAACTCAAGTTTTTCATAATCATCCAGCCCAAAGAAATCAACATAAATAGAGGACATTTTACTAAAAAGTAAATCCCTTACGTCCTCGTAGACAGGACAGTAAAAAAAAAAAAAAAAATACTATGAATAAAGGGGGGACACCAAATGCCATATATATTAGAGCCTTTACTCAGTCTGCAAACAAAAGGATAAATTTCAGTAGAATATCACAAAGCAAATCATTAATAAACATCATAAATGGAATCGAACAGCATTTCAGGACGTAATTGATCCTGTAGGTGTGACGGTCAGTAGTGGAGGTGAGTTGAAAGGTGCAGGAGTGAAGAAGAAGAAGAAGAAGGAGGACATGTGGTTGTGGTTTAAGTTTGCTTCGTAATGAACTCTGTTGGGGGGACGGAAGGAAGGAGCGGTGGACAGAGGGGAACGGGGGAAGTAACAAACAGTAAGAGCAGTTCAAAGTGCCTCCCTGGTCTTTAAACACATCCACTCTGTCTCCTCACTCAACTCTCTCTGGGCCTCATTACACTTCTCTCTCAGACCTGCTTTGTCTTTCCGGTTTTCACCAGGAAATAAGTTCAATAATTGTAAGGAATGTGGCAACAATTAGAGGTCTTAATTGGTCTGTCTGTGTAATTTAGTGTATCCTGCTGAAAGACACACCTGGGTGTCATTAGCATCATTTTGATTGATTCGCTCACTATTCTGCAGATCTGGTCTACTCAGGTGGCAGATGGGTGGAGTTTAACACATACAACACATGCAAATGAGAGCCGTAAAGTTCGGGCACTCACAGAAAAGTATTTGAAAGTCGATTTATCTCACTTCTCTGCGATTAGCAACTTACCTGGCACAATCTGTGTCTTGACATGATAAACCCCACCCATCTGGTTCCAAGCAGGTTAAAAAATTAGCATTTATAGGTTTTGGATGATGTGTACAGCAGAAATCATCTCAGGTGGCTGCAGGAATAAGGATGACAGGTCACCAAAACTCTGTCCAATAAACCAGCTGCTTGTGAGTCATGTGACTTTTGTTTACAAGCTCTGGTTGGCTTGTAATTGGGCAGCGTGAACCTAAATTAACCAAATTCAAAAATTTAACAAAGTAAACTTTCTCACTCCGGTTCAGACCGAAGAAAAAAAGCTGTTAGACGTGATCGCACGCTTAAATTCAGCTAGGTCAGGTCTAGGCTTGACTTTGACTCAACTTACCTGTCCAGCCCCATGAATCTCAGTCTTTAGCACTTTTTGAATTTGCATGGCGATTCATTGCGGTCTGGACCAAGCCTATTCACCAGCAGTTAATTCAGACAGATACTGTCTGACAAACCTGATTGGATGGTCATTGTAGGCGGGACAAACCTACATATGACGACATTACAGAGCACAACAACAACAACCAAAATTGGATGACAGCAAGCTAGATTTAGCGATTTCATCAGTCCATAAAAAACTTAATGGCATCAATGAATTAAAACAGGAACAATCAGCTGTTTAAAAGCTCAGAAGTGAGTTGTTGTGAGGAGTTTCCAGATTACATAATCTGCTTTGCTGCTGTGATTGGTCACAGATTTTGATAACTGACAACTAACCTATTTCTCACCCCAACCAAACGGTTGGGGCGAGAAATAGGGGTGGGAATCACAGAGTAACTCACGATACGATACTATCACGATATGTTGCCCACAATAACGATGGTATCACGATACAGCGATTCTGCGATACTCGATACATTGCAAGACAATTCATCTACGAGACATCACGATATCTGTGTAACTGAAGAAGAAAAAATACCCCTAAAAAGGCAAAAAGCAGGAACTGTGGTGCCTCTCTGATTTGCTTTCCCCGGCTGTCCGCCATTTTCCCCTCTGTGAGTTATTCGTCTTCTTCACCGCAACTTTGTTAACTTCCGTTCACTTTACCCTCATTCATTTGATAAGCGCCACCAGGAGGAGTCATTAATTAGTGACTCTGGCAAGTCAAAATGGTAACAGGCTTAATGCGGGGGAATCCGTTTAGAGCGCCTGCATGTTTTAATAAAAATATTGATATTTGCCACCAGTGTATCGATAACGTATCACAAGAGGAAGTATGACGATATATTCCAGTATCGATATTTTGTCCCACCCCTAGCGAGAAATGACATCAGCGAATCAGTCATGGATAGGCTTGACCAGACCGCTATGAATCGCCATGCAAATTAAAAAAGTGCAAAAGACTGAGATTCATGGAGCTGGACAGCAGGCAACGACTCAGCTGCTCCTGACTGCAGCTCTGTTCTCTCACACAGCTGCAAGGAGTTACTCTGCGTTCAGATTACTAGAAACCGCATTGTCATGCTACTGTCTGACAAACAAGGATGCAAGGAAGCTCTGGTCAACATCAGACAACTTTTCTGTGGTTATAGAAGTGAACTTCCAGAGACTGATTTCTTGAGTTTCTGGTGGTTTGAAGAGACAGATAGAGGGTCCAGGTCTTGTCTACTGTCTAAAATGCCTCAAACTCGGTCTCATTTTATACAACTTTTTTCCCCGTCTTTCAATTATCTATTCTTAAAGTAGCCTACTCTATTTCACTTCATAAAAGCTCCCATATTCTCCACTTTCCAGTGTTTTCTTTTCTGTCTTGAGGTCCATTCAAAGCTGTGTGTGTGGTGTCATGTACCAAAAACACTTTCAATCCATTTTACCAAGAACAGGCTGTTTCTGTCGCTGTGTCTTTAAGGCTCATTAATATTAACGACCCCTCTGCTCTGATTGGCTAACCGTTTCGAGCGTGAAACGTGAGACACCGCGGCCCGGCAGCTACAGGTAGGGAAAACTCTCCGGTTAATAAACAATGACAACCGCTCAAAAAAACACTTTGTTAGTCTATTATTTCTTACAAAAATGATAATGAGCGAACCTTTGTGACGCCACAAAGTCCAAACGGCTCGTTTAGAGGCTCGCTTTTCTAATATGGATTGTGTGGATTTAGTTGGCGACCGTGCGTTTTGATACTTTCACCATGTTTAGATAGACCATCCAACTCCTTTATCATCACAGAGGCAAGGGGAGTCCTGCTTTACACCATATGGGACTTTTAACAAATGCTGTCTTATGTTGGAGTTTGAATAAAGTTTGAATGAGAAATGAGTCTAGTCAAATCGTTTTCCTCTCTTCCTTCTTTCTGTCCCCCTCTATCTCCCCATCTCTCGCTCTCTCTCTCTGTCAATCCCCAATTATTTTCTCAGTCTCTCTTTTTCTCCATCTTCATTCATTCTTCTCCCTTCCATTTTCTCACGCCCTCCTTTCCCCCCCCCCCCCTTCCTCAATCCCTCCTTCCTCTCTCTGATCCTTTTCCAAGTCATTATGTTTTAATGTTCCCGGCTGGTCGTTCGCTAACTGAATTTTACAGCCAGTGGCGTATAATTACAATGTGCTGCCGCTCCTGACTCTGTAGCAGTGAGAGGTCGTTAACATGTTCTCCTCCCCCTGCAGGCATCGCTCATTATTGAAGAGACGGGCTGAGTGTTAAATTTGATTGAGCGAGATTAGCGAGGAGTGGAAACCAAATTGGATCGAGATGCGAGATCCACCTGTGGCTCCTTGGCCGCCTGTCAGGAGGTGGAGGAGGAGTTAGATCAAGGTTTGTTAGAAATTAGAAGAACGTGATTTTTTTTATTCACGGTATTTTGCATATTCCTACCAGACATTCCCATATATTTTTAAAACCTTTTTACGTGGTTAAAATGGAGGATCCAGACCAGCAACCTTCACCCTTTCTAACCTCGAACCCGGTGCCTCACTTTTAATTCTGAATTTAATGATCCATTAAGAAGATGAAGGATGATGTCAAAGATCAAACTGGATAAAAAATTAGAAAATGAATTTATCGACCCTTTTACTTAAGGAAATACACTTTTCTTAATTTAAGATAGAATACATTTCTTAATTAAAGGCATTAAGGACAAAAATTCAACATCCATTGTCTGTAATCAATAAAGGAGATATTGTTTTGTCAACTAAGCACTTCAGTTATCTACTAGGGCTTAAAGATATTGACAAAAACATCTAATTTGGCAGTATGTGACAGAATATTGCAATTGCGATTTAAACTGTGATTGATATCACAAGTTTTTCTTGTCATAAAGTTTTTTAGAACTATAAAATTGTTTAAAGAAAAGTGAATTTGTAAAAAAAACAATAGATGTCAGTGTGCGGGATTTTGAGTCTGATAAAAGGTTTTGATTGATGGACCAAAGATTACCTGCACCCCTAAAACACCTTGTTCTCAAATCCAGTTTGGACTAAACTCTCTGAAGAAATGAATTGCAGCCTCTGCTATTTGGAAATTGCAAAAGTTCATATTGCAATTTAGATTTTTTTTTCAATTACTTGTTCTATTACCTACTGCCACCAAGAAGTATCATTTGTTTCACATTTGTGCTTGTAATCATTTTATAAGAATTTGTGTTACCATCTTCAAATGTCAGATATCTGATGTTGGAATGAAACTCTTCCTTCAGGAGGTGTCAGCTGAGAGATTCCTTACATGTTCACTGCCTTGCTCAGCGGCACTTGGCACTGATGGTGGGAACTGAGATCCAACTTGCAAACTCCAGGCTCTGAAACCTCGAAGCTTCCCCGCTGCCTCAGATCTGAACGGATTTAATCATCTATCAGGAAGATGAAGCAGGAGGAGATCAAGCATCGCTGACATCATCTTCCTCTGGGTCCAGATTTAGCATCAGAGCGGCTTCCGTGCCAAAATGTCTCTTTTTGTTGCCGCGCGGTGTCCTCATTCAACCTCTTTCCTTACCCCCGTCCATTTGCAAAATGCTGTTCAGGTTTTCAGCAGAGAGAGAGAGAGAGAGAGAGAGAGAGAGAGAGAGAGAGAGAGAGCTTTGGATTTGGCGATGTTCGTTAAACTGATCCTGAGGCAGCGCTTCAGGCAGCATCACCTGCTACCTGCCACCAGAAGTCTGACATCAGCTATCAAAATGGACTAGAGATAAGATCATTTTACTGACCATTATATGTTATTCAATAACCATGCATTGTGATTGGACGAGTGGAATTCCACGAGTGCTTATAACCACAATATACAAATTTGTACCTTATAACTCGAACGGTATCACTCTGCCTTGTTTACATGAATGGAATGAGGCAAGCAAGGATGTTTATTGCTTATAGCAATGGGGAACTAATTTGAAATAAAATGATCAAATTGTTTGATACTATTGTAAGAAATCAAAAGCTATTGTCAAAAGACTCCAGGTAACACTCACAGCACAGACAGATCTCAATTTCACCAATTTATTTCGGTGATGTCACAGACCACCAGGCTGAAATGTTGCATGTTTTTGTGACCAAAATAAACTGGAGAAACCCAGACCAGTCTACGCTGTGAGAGGCTCCTGGTGTCTTTTGACAAGAGTTAATGAAGTTTATAAGTTTTGTAAAAAAAATTGTAAATGCTGTGAAATATTGTGTAAAAGCAATAACAAGTGGCATTTTGCACATTGGAAGTGTTCTGTTCCAGAATGCAGTATTTTTGCCTAATCCTGGAAGTTCAAATACAGAGGGTCCATTCATCATTTTGTCAACCAAGGACCTAAGTTACCTGTTTTCCTTTAAAAAAGTGCCATAATTTTCTGCTGTCAATCATTTTGCAAGGTTCGCTGTCACATTTTCAAATTGCAGATGAAGGAAACTCTTCCTGCAGGCAGGTTACAGCGGAGGATCAGTGGATGGTGTTCAGTGTGTTCAGTGTGTTCAGTGTGTTGCTCAGCGGCTCTTGGCAGTGACTGTGGGACCTGAGATCTAACCAGCAGCCTCCAGGTCAGCGGTCGGCCTCTCGGACCTAACTCTGAATTTAATAATGTCACTGCCATTCACTGTCTCTGAAGAAACTGGGAAAAGAGCATTTGTTTTTAAGGCTCCTTCTACCAGACTCTTTACTGACTGCTCATGCTTTTCATGATTCTTACTTGATTTATGACTAATCCCCCTTTCTTTTTTTTTTCTTTTTCTTGCCTGATATTTGGATTATTTAAAGGATAAGGCCGGTGTTTTTTGATGCATTGCTTACCGTCAACAAATCCTATGAAAATAACAAAATCAACAATGCGTTTGCTCTGCTCCCGTTACTTTCTGACTTCCCACGTATCGTTTTTAGCCGTCAACCCGGACGTCATCGGCTCCAATTGTAAGCTAAAAACCTTTAAACACAGCTCACAAAGACATAGTTTACATTTTAAAAATCGCTAAATGTTACCACAAAAAGTCAGGCTGTTGTAGTTATTACCAAATCAAATTCAAATGGGAACAAATTCTTCATTACGCCGGGGGACTATTTTCTGTGCTACGGAACTACTTTGTTGTGGTCACTGTTTGGTATTGTGTGTTTTGCTGTGGGGGTTTATCCTCTCAATAAAGTTATATTATTCATGAACCAAAGTAACAATAACGGGCCGGGGCTGGGGAGATGATGAGCTGGCATGACACAGCGCTCAATCTTCAGTTTAACATTATTTGTACTTATAAATGGAGGAGAGAAGAAATACAAATTGTCAGACAAAGAAACCCTAATAGACTTATAACTACAGCAGTTAAATGTCAGATTTTTTTGAAGGTTTAGAGGCAGAACAACAATAAGATCTGACATTCGGTGGGTTCTTTTATCTCTGCTTTACCGTACCTTGAATGCATGAACAGTTTTTTTAGCTTTGGCGTCTCAGTATCTTTTGGATAAAATCACATGAGCGCCGAACGCCTGTCAGCCTTCTCAGTGAAGTCTGTTTTAAATCTCAGATGTTTCTTCTGATGTTTTTTCTTTCTGTCTTGATCATGATTTCAGGAACATGCTGTAGAAGATTGCTGTCTGTCTCTGATTGACTGTCTGGTTGTTAAGCAGCTGTCTGTCTTTTCCATTATCCATCTATCCGTCTGCTTGGCTGTCTCTCAGTCTGCTTTTCAGATCAACTGTCTAACTGTCTCTGTCATATATGTCCTGTCTCTCTACCTGTCTGCCTTTTTCTGCCTGTTTGTTTCCTTTTCAGAAAAACAAAAACAAAAAAAAACAAAACAGAAAAAACAACACAAAACCCCCCAAACAGGATCAAATCTAAATATCATAGCCAAGTTTTTAAAGTCACAATGACATGATTAACTTACTAATTCATGTTTGGTGACACTTTACAATAAGGGTCACTAAGTTAAGGGTTAGTTAATGCTTAATAAGCATTAACTAACCCTTAATTAACAGTTAACTAATGTGTCTGGTAATCATTTACTAATGGTGTTCATGTTAACTAAGGTATTCATTTATACATTATTTAATAGTCATCTTTATAAACTATCTCTACTCTCTGTCTGTCTCTGTCTTTGCACTGTATATGTCCTGTTGTCCCTCATGTGTATTAGTTTGAACTGTGAAACTCTCTTTAGTTTTCTCTGCACCAAACTTGATTCGATCTGATTTTATTTTGTGAGTGTATCTGCAAAGCCCAGAAGAAAAGTTACACTTCTTCCTGGGTCTTTTTTTTTTTTTTTACCAGTTGCAGAGAGGAGACTCTTCCTTGGCTCCGGGCGAAACACAGCACCTTCTGTTCACCATATAAAACAACTGGAGACTGAACCAGGAATATATAGGTGGCTATATGTTACTGGAAATGGCGCAGTACACACACACACACACACACACACACACACACACTTAAAAAGGATGTGTCTTTTTGAACATATTTCTGTGTCCAGTTTGGGACAACACACATTGTGTTACTTTTCAATACTTTATATAAAGAGTTTCATTACAAAATGAGATTTATCTACGATTTGGGGAAAAGAAAATTGATGGCAGTCAGTGGCAGTTAACTTTAGAGTAAATTGTATTATGGTTTACTAGTAAAGTTGTAAGGCATTTTCATATAGAATTGAATTTGAGGATTGAATGTTGAAGTGTTTTTGCAATGTTGTCTACATGTTTTAAAGATTCACTGATGGATTTCAGGTGGTATGTTTTTCCTGAAAGCTACATTAGGCAACTTCACTTCACATGTTGGCAGCTCTAAATGGCAGCGAGAGGAAACTGTTTGAAACATTTGAACTTCAAAACCTCCAAAATCCTGTACGGTGACGTCAGTAAACTGTTTACCAACCCGGCCGGTCTGTGATGCTTTAAACCAAAGGAAACCAAAGAGACGAGAGAGGAAAAGATCTAATGTTGGTGAGTCCAGTTTTCTCTGGTTTAGATTTCACTCTGAAGTTTTGATTCATCGCTTTGTGCGGGCGGAGAAGTGTAGATATCAACACCAGAATTTAATGTGGGCAAATAGGTTGAATGTAGAGTGTCTCAATTAGCAAGGATGGGACACACCTCTCTGTTTTAGCCCCAGCTTGTGATTTAGGCTGATGAGAACTTCAACTTCAACTTCAACTTTATTGTCCCCGAGGGGAAATTTGTCTTGCAGCCAGGTAAAACATAGAACACACAGAGACATAGACACCTAGAGTATGTTTAGCCATCGCTAAAACCATCATCAGCCCCCAGTAGTTAAATGGGAAACTAATCATCAGCTGGGTCATCGTGAGCATTTAACAGTTTGGTGGCCTGAGAAATAAAAGAATAGGAAGGGTGGATTTTAACATAAAACTCTAGAATATAGTGCATCTTTAATGGAAACACAGTGTTTTAGAATAAAAAAACTTGTCATGCTACAGTAATAAAAACACATACAGTATTGTTACATGTTGTTATTAATGTTGTTGTATTGGAAACTAACACAAATGTTTTCTGTCCCATACTAGACACACACATTGGTAACACTTCACAATAAGGGTCACTAAGTTAAGGATTAGTTAATGCTTAATAAGCATTAACTAACCCTTTACTAATGGTGTTCATGTTAACTAAGGTATTAATTTATACATTATTTAATAGTCATCTTTATGTATAAATGAATACCTTAATTAACATGAACACCATTAGTAAATTACACATTAGTTAACTGTTAATTAACTTAGTGACCCTTATTGTAAAGTGTTACCCACACATTTGACAAAAACATCTTCCTCTGTACTGTAAGTCTGCACAGTGGCATTGCTGCTGACATTTATTTGATTCATTCATAATATTCATGGTTGTCTCTGCTATTAATCCACACAGCAGTTTAATCATAAAGGTAAAAAGTTCCTCCTCAGTTCATCGGGGAGCCGTTAACGCTGAACCTGCTGAGTTCACAGTTGTTTTCCACATAAATGTATGAATAATGGTTTTATACATAACTGTCACGCTTTTATGTTTAGCGCTTTTACAGAGGAGCTGAATTATAGACAATTTTCTGTCCTATTTAATGAAATAGACAGTAAAGGTTTTTCTGATACACACACACACACACACACACACACATACACACACAGAGCCAGGCTGTAACATGAGTGATAATGCAAATTTCTGCAGCCTCTTCCCTCCCCGCTCAAGTTTTTATCACACAGGAAAATCTGACAAAGTGACGTTTGGAAGCAAATGAAGTTGGATGAGAAAGTCAACGATACAGAACAATACAGCACTGTTCCAACTCACCTGTGTCTCACCTGTGACCTCCATCCAGCAGAACACACAGGGTGATGTTTGGTTTGGTTGATCAGTGACAGAGCAATGATCAGATTACTCTTGTCAAATCTAGTTTAGAGAATGAAAGTTCTGATGAGAGATTTCACTCTTCCTACAGTACAAACAGTCACCTTGTCTCCCTGCTGACAAATTAGACATTTAAGTTCTGTGCTAAATCATAAAATGTAACATCAAATATCTTCTAAGATGGGAGTCTCTCAAGCAAAATCTTATCAGATGGGGGTCGCTGGGAAAAAGTGCATCTATTTTGGGTTGGGTCCCTTGATATGAAAATGTTTGGGAGCCCCTGTATTGAGGCAACGCTACAGCCGTTTTTTTTTACTATAAAGCATCATCACTATTAAGTCATAAAATTGTTCTGTAATTTCCCTCCCTTTCAATGAAACAACTTGACCACTTCAATCAAATCCTATCTTCCACAATAGTGGCATATTTCCTCTATTTAACTTGTTCTCTCTTCTTTATAAATCAGGTAGAGATTTTATGGTCGGCCTATTTCATAGTCAAATTAGTCAAGGCTACACATATCAATAAAATGTCAATAATAGTTAACTTTCTTTTCCATATTACTCACTTCCGAAACCCAACCGTGGCTTAATACATTATGCAATATTTTTCAAAATGACATGGTGTTTGCATGGTATTTCATTGTAAAAGTAGACTGGCTTTTTTAATCTGGTTGTTTTACTTTGACTTACTATTTTTTTTTTTTTATTCTGGTTGATGGTTTTATTCTGAAAATCCTCGCGTCCGGAAGCCCTCTTTTTTTTTTTTTTTTTTACTTCTCACTGACTGGTTTTATTTTGAAAATCTGACCGGACGTGCCGTGTTTTACTCCGTCTACCTTGACACCGCTGTGCCTCTCAAACGGCGCCACTGTCCGCTGCTTTTCAGTGGAAGCATCTTCTGCAGCTCCGGGGAGCTCAGGCTCAGTAAACCGAACACACCCAGCAGGTTGTCGGGCACGGAGAGCCGCTGTCTGCGCGTCCCGACGCTCCGCACTCCCGTGACTCCCGGGACTCCGGTAACGAGGCGCATTTTGGATTTTTTTGGTGGGGGGAAAAGTCGATTTGGAGTTTCTCAAACTTTCTGGTAGAAGAAAACTCTCCCCAAAAAAAAAAAAAAAAAACTTCCCTCAGACTGTGGGGAGGGAGAATGATCCTGCAGGGGGACCAGCTGCCACTCCAGTGAAAACATGTGAGTCTTCAGTCTGAAATATAACAACTGCTCTTTTTCTTTACCACTAAATCTCCATAATATTCCTATCAGGTCTTCTATTGTTTCTGTGGCACTTTGTAGTGAGTTTATTATCACTTCATGGCACTTTATGGTATTTTTTTTTAATCTCCTGCTCAGTAGAGCGCTATAGTGACCTTACCCTCCTTTTTTGGCACTTTAATCTTATTATTCTGATATTAATGTGATATAAGGACTTGCTATTTTGCTGTGATGTTTCTGTTGTATCTCTCTAAAAGTTCCTATTGCACTGCTGTAGTTCTTTATCAGGATGTGTGTGTTGTATCTGAAACATCTCGCTCACATCCTCATGTTCAGCTTATTTGTCTTCTAAGTGGAGAATAAAGAGCTGCAGCCTGTCGGTCCCACCCTGTTTTCGGCCAATTAACCAACTCATTATTAATGAATTTGCGCACTTTCGCACTCAGAGGAAAAAAGTTGATTTTTTTTTTTTTGTTTGCAATACTTAGAGCAACTTCTTTTCCAGCGAACAGATGTGTGTTGGCCGTGTTTCCTCTCTTCTGAGCGCTCCCAGCGACGCCAAGCCATTTTAATTAAGTAATGATAGTTGTTACTTTATCATTTAGATGAAGGATGGCCGTTTCCCGACATGATAGACTTGTCTTTTATAGGGAAAGTCGGGGGGAAAACAAACCACACAGATAGTTTTTTTTCTAATCCGCGGCTTGAACTCTCCGCTGGAAAAATGAAAAAAAAAAAAAGAAAGAAAGATGTTTTCCATGATGCTATTGGCTGCCTATATTACAGTTGCATATGTTTACAATCTGAGTCCAATGTGCTGAGGAGACTTAATATGTCTGAATGAAGAGCTGTTTATTCCCTTATGACAAAGAACTATAGTAATCCTATAATAAACTTTAGAAGAATACTATACAGCAAAACTATCACTTCACTGTCACTTCATACAAGATAAATATTATATAAGGAATATTATAGTGATACAATAGGAGATAAAATACACTATATCAATACTGTAGCTACAGTATAGCAGATAAAACCCACTATAGGAATATTATCGTGATATTATAGGAATATTATAGAGATAGTACAGCAGATAAAAGTCTCTAAAGGAACATTATAGGGATATTATAGTGATACCATATGAGATAAAAGTCTCTACGTGAATATTATAGTGACAGTATGGCAGAGAAAAATTACTATAGGAATGTTATAGGAATATTATAGAGATAGTGTAGCAGATAAAAGTCTATAGAAACATAGTGATAGTATAGCAGATAAAAGTTATACAATAGGAATATTATAGAAATATTATAGCAGGTAACGTTCTCTATAGGAATATTATAGGAATATTATAGAGATAGTGTAGCAGATAAAAGTCTATAGAAACATTATAGTGATAGTATAGCAGATACAAGTTATACTATAGGACTATTATAGGAATATTATAGCAGATAACAGGATTATTAAAGGAACATTGTAGTGATTTCTTTGGTCGGGGTTTTGCTCGGCACTAGTCTAAATTTATCAAAGAAAGTCTTGTTGTAGGTCTGTCCTGTCCTGCCAGGTATTACACAACCCCCCCTCTTCCAAACACACACACACACACACACACACACACACACTCACTCACACACATACACACACACTCACACACACACCCAGGCCAAACGCCTAGAAAACATGTTTTGTGTCCCGTCCCGGAGGTTGAGGGTTGAAAGACGATGCTGCTGCCAGGCACGCTGCCCCACCCCCCACCCCCCTCACACACACACACACACACACACACACACACACACACTCCACCCGCTCCGCCCGGCTTAATGTGGAACAACCTCTCCTGTTGTGAAGGGACAGAGAGATGTGAGGTGACGTCAAATCACATCTTGTTGACAGGAAGATGCTGTGTGTGTGTGTGTGTGTGTGTGTGTGTGTGTGTGTGTGGGGGTGTAATACCTGTTACCCAGGTGTTTTTTTGCTGACATCACCTCACCTGTCGTCAGCTTACAGATGCGGGTTCAGCCGATTTTGCACCTACAAACTGTGACAAATAAGCCGAGGCGAGGGAAACGGAGATGATGAAGAGAGAGACAGACAGGTGGCGCAGGGAGGAGGAAGGAATGCGGTTTAATTAAGTTTTGATCTCTTCACCTGCAGCTTGATGACATTCACAGGATGAGACGGAGGAGGAATTTCCTCTTAATAAGCAGCACAGGCCGGCTGGGAAATGACCCACAAGTCTCCAGCGTTAAAGCTGCACTTGGCACGATTTCTGTGTAAAAAAAAAAAAAAAAAAAAAAATCCACCTGTCTCATCAGGCTAGTGGGGCGGCTAATTGAGACGCTGTAGATTTCCCCAAATTAAGTTTTGGCGTCGGGTATATGGACACTTCTCCACCCACACAGCAAGTGACGAATCGAAAGTTTAAGCGTGAAATCCAAGCGCTCAGATCTCTTCCTCTCTCTCTCTCGTCTCTTTGGTTTCTTTGGCATAAAGCATCACAGAGCGGCCGGCCGGTTGGTTAAACATGAGCGAGCTGTGTGGCGTTTACTGACCTCACTGCGCGGGATTTCTGGGTGTTGAAATGTATCAGTCAAATATTTAAAACATATAAACCAGTGGTTCTCAACGTGGGGTCCGGGGACCACCAGGGGTCCTTGAGGGGGTTCCAAGGGGTCCCCAGCAAACTGATGAATTGTTAAACTTCATAAATTCATGTACAAGAAGTCAACACAATTAGAGAATGTAGAAGAATGACTGTTTTGATCATAGTTTCTCTGTTATCTCTCTACCTACAATACAGATAGTCAGGGAATTCTGGACAAAATCATATCTGACAATAAAAATATTCTCAGATTTGGGTTCAAGAGACAAAATCTCATCAAATGGGGGTCCGTGGCTCTAATGTGGACTAAACTAGGGGTCCTTGATATGAAAAGGGTTGAGAATCACTGATATAAACAGCAGTATTTCAAAAATACAAGATTAAATCCTCTATGTTTCTTCTATATGAAAATGCCTTTAGATGACTTACAAATGTACTAGTAAACCATAATGCAATTTACTCTCAAGTCAACAATCATTTGTAAGAGAATGTCTTAATTTCTTCCCCCCAAATCGTAGATAAATCTAATGAAATAAAACTCTTAATATAATGTATTAAAAAGTAACACAAATGTGCCAAATTGTCCCAAACTGGACACACAGATATGTTCAAGACAACAACACATTTTTAAGAGTGTGTGTGTGTGTGACTGTGTGTACTGCGCCATTTCCATTAAACAAAAACGTGTTGTGTGCAGTTCACTGATGTCTTGTTGCAAGGATTTCTGGGTATTGGAGTCCTTAAATGTCACACAGTTGCCTCTTGCTGCCATCTGGGGCCGCTGATGTGTGAAAACGGCCCAGTGCAGCTTTAAACGCTGGTAAACTGGCTGGCTTGTCTCCTCTACCAGCCACTTTGGCGGGTAGAGGCTTCATTTGGAGGCTCTGTCCTACTTTATAAATGTCCTTGGCTGGTGAGATAGTGAAAGTTTCTGGAGTATTTTGGAATAAATGAGTCTCTGTGACCGGATGGGGGAAAAACCTGGTTTCCTGCCCTGGATACCAGGAGCAGAATGGCAAAGATGGAAAAGATTTTTTTTCCATTGTCTCTCCAGGAGAAGTCTTCCTACAAGCCGTCTTGTGTTCTTTGGGTTCGTTTCCTCTCAGCACTAGACTTTATCTCAGCAGAATTGTGTTTATCTGTATGCTTCTTGAACTATAAGCTGAATGAACAATAGTAAACTAAAAATGGGACTTTCATTATGAAGCATACAGTTGTTTCTCAGGCCCAACTGGTTATTTTACTGTCGTTTGCTTCCACTATTATATCGCATATATGTAATTTGGTGGACTTATCTATCCAAAGCACCTTATAGCATCATATGTGCATACTTGTTTAGTATGGGTGGAGCCAAAATGGAACCCCTAACCTAATGTTACTGCCTTGCTCTGCCTGTTGAGTTACACAGGGAATTTAACCCCCATTCATTATTCGATATTTACAAAATTTTGGAAGGATGGGGGGCAAATTCATGCAAACACATCCACAATGCAAATCACTAGAGAACACAGATAATCAAACCATGTATGAAAGGAACAACTTAACCTCTGGCAACGCTGAAAAATTGTACCACTTGCAAAAATGTTTCATGTTTGTTTATCGTTTCTCTTACGGGTTTGATTTTCCAAGAAAACAGCATGTGAAAGCAACACTTTTTCAAATTTTGGAAGTTTCCCTCCAGCACATGAACACAGCATAATAGTTATGGCTAAAAAAAATTGTCTACTGGCAGAAATCCCAGATCAGGATCATCACCAAAATCTAATCAGCTGATCCTTGGGCCAATGACTATCTGTCCACCAAATTTCAGCCAAATCCGTTTGTTTTAGATATATCTTTTTCAGATATCTTGCTCACAAACAGACAAACAAGACGGGCGTGAAAACAAAACCGCCTTCCAGCTTTATTGGCAGAGGAAGAGGAAGGTAAAACCTGGAAGGGGAGTGATGTTTCCTGAGGAATTCTAGTGAAATATAAATGAAAAGCAACACAAACTGTTCATGTTATATATCTGAGAGATGTTAGGAAGCAAATATCTGAGGAGGCTTTGCAAACATGACATGGTTTTTCCCTCAAGAACTGGTCTTGAATGATGTGAGCTAGCCAAATGTTCCATGAAAAATCAGAATAGGTGACCCATTTCTTTTCTGATATGGGGGTTTTTGGCTCCGAAGCTCTCGGAGTCCTTGTCAGATCCAGATCCAGGACTTCTCTGGGCCGCAAAATGTCTGACCGGAGCGAGGCGGGGAGGTTCTTTTCAGGCTCCCCGTCCCGCTCTGCTGCCACATGAATCGCTCTCTTTATTCGGTCGTGTTCGGAGCCTTGTTCGCTGACCTGTCATTCACTCCCATTTACATACTGGGGGGGGGGGGGGGGGGGGACACATGACTTGACAAAGAGGCGAGTTTTCTTTAATGTCAGAAGCTGCATGAATTTGCAGCGAGATGTTGGAGTTAATCGAGTTCTGTTCCCTCTCTCTCTCTCTCTCTCTCTCTCTCTCCGTCCCGGCCGGTTTAAATATTTATGATAGCTGATTAAGTCTCGTTCTGTGTTTCCAGGCATTAGAAAGGTTGTGTTCACTTCAAATGAAGAGGGAAGATACTGTTAATTAAAAGTTTAGCGAGCCTCGGTCTTTCCTCCTCTTCGGTCTTTATCTCTCTTTCTCCCCCTCTCTCTCTCTCGCGACTTTCTCCGTCTCTTTCTCCCACTTTCTCCTACTTTTAATTGCACTTCTCTAGCGTACATCTAGTAATTTCATTCATTCATTTGATCAGGCGAAGGCAGAGTAAATGTACAGCTGCCAGCCAAAGTTGTTCAAACACGCCCCCGAGATCCTCGTCTGTTCCGGAGACAAACACAGATTACTTTCCTTCGCGGGGTTGGAAGGTTCGCAGCCGCCACCAGACAAACTGCTGAATCTTTGACGTTTGTTTCTCTTCTCTACTGTAGCAGTCAGTTTGACAAATCACCAGCCATCAATTAGACTCATATTCCGCTTTAAAAACCTATTGGGTGGTGAAATAATGCGTGAATTTTGGGATTTATCTGACATGGTGGCTATTGGACGTTATTTTCCTTCCCATGTCCTTTCAACAGTAAATTTCAGCTCATGTTTGACATGGGGCTGCTCAGTTCAATGTATGTAATCCTATATTGTAATTTTAGTTTCTGCTCTTAACAACAAAAGCATTTGGCGATATTCAAAATTTAACTTAGAACGCCTGCTGTAGTTGAAAATAGTCAAGATCAAGGCAAAAAGTGTGATAAAATAAGTTTGTTCCTCAAATCATTGAGGCTAATAATCGTGATAATCAATAATGATTACAGTATCTAGGGAAATAATTGGCATTTTCGTTTTCTCGCCCTATCAGACAGCCTTAATTTGACTCTCAGGTTGTTGTTTCCTCGCCTGCTGTCTAGTAAAAGCCTGTAAAGCAAACATGCAACTAAACTGAAAGAAGGTTCTGTGGCCCAGTGGACAAAGAATCTGTCCTGTAACACAAAGGCCACAGGTCCGATCCTCGCAACAGCCAGTGAGCTCACATTAACATCTTCGAGCAAGACACTGAAGCCCGACCTGCTCACTTGTTATTAAATTGATTGAAAATGTGAAGAACTGACTGCAGAAAGCAAATTTCATTTCTACATTTCAGAAGGTACAGAATCGATCCGCTCAGCTCTGTTGGATTCACAGGCGGGACGGCTGGGGAGCGTTGGGTTATGATGTAGTGGAAAATAAGAAGGTGGCAAACTATAACCTATTTTATCCCTTTGAAGTGCCTCTCCTCATATAGCTTACATCAGTTTGATACTACTTGATATCAGTGGTAGGAAAAGTCCTCAAATCCTTTACTTAAGTAAAAGTAGCAACACCATAATGGAAAAATACTCCAGTAAAAGTAAAAGTCTTGCATTCAAAAGTTTACTTAAGTAAAAATATCAGCAGTAAAATGAACTGAAATATCAAAATAAAAGTCCTCATTCTGTCAGAGAGTTAAATTATTGAAGCATTAACCTGTCAGAAGTATTTTAATGTTGTCGGTCTAACTGCTCCATATACTGTTGGGGAGTTTAAACTCTAACAATGCAACATGTTTTATGAGCTTATCGTATGTTTTGCATGTAAAACCTTATTCTGCAAAGTAACTAGAAACTCCAGCCGGCAGATAAATGTAGTGGAGGAAAAAGGACAAGATTTCCCTCTGAAATGTAGTGGAGGAAAAGTAGAAAGTCACAAAATGGAAAGTGCCAGTACCTCAAAATACTTGAGCACAGTACTTGAGTAAATGTACTTAGTTACTTTCCACCTCTGCTTGATATGTGCTATAAATGTCCATCCTGAAGATTTATGCCAGTCTTAAAAGGTGGTAAACTATTCTGCCAGGTCCCTGACTGTCTCTATGCCTTTAACTTCACACAGCTGTCAGTTCTGTGCATTTTACAGTCCGCTGACAGCAGTGACGGCTCAATATGTTAAAGTCAACATGGCCGACATCGCGACAGGCCAACAAAAATACCACACACATGTCTAGATTTGGTTCGCTGTGGATCTGAGAATATGTGGTTTGGATGGGAGTCTGCTGTATGAGAGGCAGATGAGCTTGTGCCCGGATGGTGTGATTTCCCTGCTTAGCGACACCTTTCCCCTCTGACCTCTGACCTCTGACCTCTGACCCTTCACCTCCTGCTTGTTTGTAATGATAACGATCAAGGAATTGAAGTGTATTCTACTGTTGCACTCACTGTAAGTCAGCCAAATGGCTAAAATCTAAATGTAAAATTATCAAGCTGAACAGGGGGCCACTGAGGGCTTAGCATTACCTTTGTTCTCACTATAGGGCCAAGTAGGGCCTGTCAGGGCTTAGTCATCACTCTGGCATCCACTACATGTCTAAACAGGGCTATTAAGGGTTTACCTGTAGTCTGGTTTCCACTACAGGGCCGAATAGGGCCAATCAGGGCTTACTTGTTAGTCTGTTTTCCACTGTTGCAGGGCCAAAAGGGCTACTAAAGGTTTTTGCATTAGCCTGTTTTCCCCTGCAGGGTCAAACAGAGTTTGTTTCTTATCCCAGCCACACCCGGCCATGCTGGGCTACCTCATCTCCCGAAACTATGACCAACTTTCATACGAAAAACACTTTTTGCATCTTTCTTACCAGAACAGATGACTTGTCACAGGGGCTGCAGTGTCAGATCAACACATTATGCTCCCAAATATGTTCAGTCAGGTCCAGCCCTTCTAAGCCCCATTAGGGCCTTCTGTGGAAATGAGGTGATTTTTCAGGCTTTTGAATCCCAAGACGCAAACAACAGCAGCTGTATTGTGTAACAGCACAGTAAAAAACAAAGACATGTTGAGATAACAAGATAAGTTATCCAAATGTGAATCTATACCACTTCGCCAAGTGCAATAAACATGCAGCGATTTGTCCTGGTGATATTGATGCAGAGACCCTGTATTTTTGGGCTTGATAGCTGATATTTTGTGCTGATATTCAGGATCATTTTCATGCCAAAACATTACAACTGTTTCCACCAGAATTTTGTTTTTGTCAGGGTGGAAAAGCCTCTGAAACAACATTTAGAGCATCATGGGACCACACTCTCAGCTGGCTGTAGCTGTACTATAACAGGCCCAACTCAAAGTCACATGATATGATATCAGCATTGTGATTGGCTGTTGCATGATGAACCTAGTTGCAAAAAGTTCAGTTTCACCTCGATGGAACCAGGTTGCATGCAACTTTTCAGCGAATTGCAGGTGGAGATACACAGAGCAACTCCGATGAAACGCAGTTGCATTGAACTGAGTTGCACGAAAAAGTTTCACTGTGTAACGCTGCAAAGGAACGATGCTTCATGTGAGACCAGCAATCAATATCTTATCAATATTCCTGCTGTATAAAAATCAAACCAAAACCAGAACGTGTGACGTGTGTATGTGCTGGAAACAGGTCGAGTTGCAGAACTGTCCGAGCCTCATCAACTATACATGACGGCTTCCTCTACCTATTGTTCCAATCTCCTCGCAGCAGATAAGAGCGGCCCGACCTCACCTCCCTCCAGACAATAAGAGCCGAACCCAGGTGTCAGACGGATGACAGCCTGTGTGTGTGTGTGTGTGTGTGTGTGTGTGTGTGTGTGTGTGTGTGTGTGTGTGTGTGTGAATAGAGCACTGTACTCAGGTGTCAGTCTATTGATAACCTGTGTGAGTATGTATGAAAGAGAGAGAGGAGAGTGCGGATCACTATTTTCAGCCTGCTGATAACGTGTGTGTGTGAGAGAGTGATGGATGGGTAGAATCCAAACAGAGCTGAAGGCTGAATAAAATATGAGGCAGAGATCAGGAATACAGTAACCCTCCTCAACCTGGACTGGTCTCTTCTGGTCTGGCCTTTCCTGGTCTTTTATGGTCTTTTTAGGTCTCATCTGTTTCGGTCTGGTCTTTTCAGGTCTGCTCTGGTTTGTTCTGGTCTCATCCTTTCCTGTCTGGCCTTTTCTGGCCTTTTCTGGTCTTTTCTGGTCTGGTCTGGTCTGGTCTGGTCTCTTCTCTGATACGTTTGCTCCCAGCAGTGTAAAATGTTTTGCACCGGCTCTTCACCAGCGGTTCGTTTGATCCCGTTCGGGTGATTCTGCATTTTCATTGGCTGCCTATTCCTTCTTTATGTCAGTGTTTTCAGTGTGTTCAGTGTCTTCGGTGTCTTCAGTGTGTCCAGTGTCTTCAGTGTCTTCAGTGTCTTCAATGTGTCCAGTGTGTTCAGTGTGTTCAGTGTCTTCAGTGTGTCCAGTGTGTTCAGTGTGTTCAGTGTCTTCAGTGTGTTCAGTGTGTTCAGTGTCTTCAGTGTCTTCAGTGTGTCCAGTGTGTTCAGTGTGTTCAGTGTCTTCAGTGTGTTCAAGTGTGTTCAGTGTCTTCAGTGTGTTCAGTGTCTTGCGTGTCTTCAGCGCGTGTCTTCAGTGTGCGTCTTCAGTGTGTTCAGTGTGTTCAGTGTCTTCAGTGTGTTCAGTGTCTTCAGTGTCTTCAGTGTGTTCAGTGTCTTCAGTGGCTTCAGCGTGTGTCTTCAGTGTGTGTCTTCAGTGTGTTCAGTGTGTTCAGTGTCTTCAGTGTTTTCAGTGTCTTCAGTGTCTTCAGTGTGTTCAGTGTCTTCAGTGTGTTCAGTGTCTTCAGTGTGTTCAGTGTGTTCAGTGTCTTCAGTGTGTTCAGTGTGTTCAGTGTTTTCAGTGTCTTCAGTGTGTTCAGTGTTTTCAGTGTCTTCAGTGTGTTCAGTGTCTTCAGTGTGTTCAGTGTGTTCAGTGTCTTCAGTGTGTTCAGTGTCTTCAGTGGCTTCAGTGTGTGTCTTCAGTGTGTTCAGTATGTTCAGTGTCTTCAGTGTCTTCAGTGTCTTCAGTGTGTTCAGTGTCTTCAGTGTTTTCAGTGTCTTCAGTGTGTTCAGTGTCTTCAGTGTGTTCAGTGTATTCAGTTTGTTCAGTGTTTTTGGTGTCTTCAGTGTTTTCAGTGTCTTCAGTGTGTTCAGTGTCTTCAGTGTGTTCAATGTCTACAGTGTATTCAGTGTTTTCAGTGTCTTCAGTGTTTTCAGTGTCTGTCTTCAGTGTGTGTCTTCAGTGTCTTCAGTGTTTTCAGCGTGTTCAGTGTCTTCAGTGTGTTCAGGGTCTTCAGTGTGTTCAGTGTCTTCAGTGTGTTCAGTGTTTTCAGTGTTTTCAGTTTGTTCAGTGTCTTCGGTGTCTTCAGTGTGTTCAGTGTCTTCAGTGTGTTCAATGTCTACAGTGTATTCAGTGTTTTCAGTGTCTTCAGTGTTTTCAGTGTGTGTCTTCAGTGTCTTCAGTGTTTTCAGCGTGTTCAGTGTCTTCAGTGTGTTCAGGGTCTTCAGTGTGTTCAGTGTCTTCAGTGTGTTCAGTGTCTTCAGTGTTTTCAGTGTCTTCAGTGTGTTCAGTGTCTTCAGTGTGTTCAGTGTATTCAGTTTGTTCAGTGTCTTCGGTGTCTTCAGTGTTTTCAGTGTCTTCAGTGTTTTCAGTGTCTTCAGTGTGTTCAGTGTATTCAGTTTGTTCAGTGTCTTCGGTGTCTTCAGTGTTTTCAGTGTCTTCAGTGTTTTCAGTGTCTTCAGTGTTTTCAGTGTCTTCAGTGTGTGTCTTCAGTGTCTTCAGTGTTTTCAGCGTGTTCAGTGTCTTCAGTGTGTTCAGTGTGTTCAGTGTCTTCAGTGTGTTCAATGTCTACAGTGTATTCAGTGTTTTCAGTGTCTTCAGTGTGTGTCTTCAGTGTCTTCAGTGTTTTCAGCGTGTTCAGCGTGTTCAGTGTCTTCAGTGTCTTCAGTGTTTTCAGCGTGTTCAGTGTCTTCAGTGTGTTCAGGGTCTTCAGTGTGTTCAGTGTCTTCAGTGTGTTCAGTGTTTTCAGTGTTTTCAGTGTGTTCAGTGTCTTCAGTGTGTTCAGTGTGTTCAGTGTCTTCAGTGTGTTCAGTGTGTTCAGTGTGTTCAGTGTCTTCAGTGTGTTCAGTGTTTAGGTTCTCTGTGAACATCAGCCACTTCACGGTTCTTGCGGCTCTGGTGACAGTTTGGTTCAGCCATCCGTGGCTCCGCCTGTCTGTGGGACTCCACTCGCCTCCACATCACAGCTGATGCCACAGATGCTGCAGATGTTCCACAAGAAAGCATACATTAACTGTCAGACAGTGAAGGTGTTGCATGCGTTGGGTTTATTCTTTTCGTCTGATGTCCAGGGAAGCCCGACAGTCAGAAAATGAAATTGTGTCATAATGTTTCTTTCTGCTACGACTAAAACTACAGGAAACGACAGCTTCAGTCGAAAATGTGAGTTTTAACATTAGCCTTAATGGGGAGTCTCTTTTACATAGTATGTACTTCTGTCCACTGTTGGATTGTACAGAATTGAAACAGAAGAACTTGATTTCATCAATTATTGATAATGAGCCAGTCAACTATCGCTTGCAGTGTCAAACTTATTAATGTTATAAATAATGAGTCAGAATGTTGATATTAACCTTTCTTTTTCTTATTTTGATATGATCCTTGTATATTGTACAGGTAGATACAGTAGATGGACACACACACACACACACACACACGCACACAGTCACACGCACACACACACACACGCATTCATACACAAGAAAAGTGGTTATATGGCTTCACTGACACTTATTAGTGTTGCAAGCTTCAAACCTGGGACCTTTCAGCATGAGGAAACAACCCTCCTAAGTGTCAAATAAATTAGTTTTTCAGCTGAACCAGGGAAGAAAACTCACTTTTTTTTTACTTCTTCATCGGCCACAGAAGCTGCTTCACCTCAAAAATCCACCAGCTTCTGGTTACCAAGTCTTACCAAGTTTTCTGTGTAGGGGGGTTGATTTTCCCCGAACCGATCACTAGTGAGCGACGTATCTGAACGGATCACTAGTGACCGCCGTATCTGAACCGATCACTAGTGAGCGACGTATCTGAACGGATCACTAGTGACCGCCGTATCTGAACCGATCACTAGTGACCGCCGTATCTGAACCGATCACTAGTGAGCAACGTATCTGAACCGATCACTAGTGACGACATATCTGAAAGGATCACTAGTGAGCAACATATCTGAACCGATCACTAGTGAGTGACGTCTCTGAACCGATCACTAGTGACCGACATATCTTAACAGATCACTAGTGACCGATGTATCTTAACGGATCACTAGTGAGTGACCTATCTGAACGGATCACTAGTGACCGACGTATCTGAACCGATCACTAGTGACCGACATATCTGAATGGATCACTAGTGAGCGACATATCTGAACCGATCACTAGTGACCGACGTATCTGAACCGATCACTATAGTAACCAAAGTATCTGAACCGATCACTAGTGACTGAAGTATCCGGCCGCTCTGATGTTCCTTCAGTCACATGATGCTGCAGCCAGTCAGCCTCTACATCCACGGTTAGCCAGACATTTACCAACTGACCCAAGAGTGTTGGTCCATTTCGACAAAAACTACCTTATTGCAAAGACAACATGTTGGTTAAGGAGCTGATTTCAACAAATATATTCTGCCGAAATGCCAAAGAAATGGTTCAAACTTAAGTCCCGCCCTCAAAGCGCTCTGATTGGCTCGACTGTTTCTCCGAGCGAGATCAAGCCGCTGACGGAGGGAAACGGCGGACTCTCTGAATCGCTCAACAAAATCTGAAAAGCGATGCGATTCAGGAGTCTGGAACCAAGATAGACTAATTTACCAGCCTCAGCCAAAATCCAAGGAATACTAGTGGATGGGGAATAAACGAGATGAGGGGTTTACTGTCAGTTTTAAAGGACATAGATATTATGAGAGGAAGTGACGTGGGAGACGAATTGCATTTTGGCGAGGAAAAGAGAGAAATCGGATTTTAATGTGTGTACCTGAGACGCTTTTTAAAGAGGGCCAGTGTTCCCTCTGAAGTGACATCTAATATTTTATCACACCGGTCATCAGTCGTTGCTATTTCAGCTTTTAGCGACAGAGCGCTGCGTTCAAATGTCTTTTCAATCGTCTCACGGGACCGAGATGCTTTAGCCTCGTTTAGCCTGAAGCGATCTCATTCGTCTCGCTCACTAGTCGACTTGCTCTGTCCGGGACAAGCCTCCTCGCAAACCTCTCCACTGGAGTTTTCCTCTTGTCGTACAATAAAAGACACATTCATCCCTTTTCCATCTCCGGGCTTTTTAAACTTCATTTATCAAAGTAGAGGCGACTGGCTTTCTGTCACCAGACGCACCGTGGGAAGAGACGCCGCTTCCCCCCCGCCCCCGACAGCTGGCTTTCAGCGAGGAGTGTCTTGCTCGCTTAGGTCGGAAATACACGCACCGGTTCACGTGCACACACGTGCGCGCACACACACACACACACACACACACACACAGATGCAGAGATGAATCGTTCAGCCGAAATCCCGTCTCCTGGAAATTATTATGGCTCACATGGGAGAGACATTTGGCATCATCACTCTCTGTCTTTCTTTCTTCCTTTCCTTCCTTTTTCTCTCTCTCTTCCCCCTATGTAAATGAAGGATTGCAGTGTGTGTGCTTTACTCTGTGTGTGTGTGTGTGTGTGTGTGTGTGTGTGTGTGTGTGTGTGTGAGTCCACGTGTATGCCTGCATATCTGTGCTCTCTGCATGTCAGTATATTTCCATGTGTAAAGTGTTTGATACCATGCTTGAGCGTGTGTGGGTGTGTGTGTGTGTGTGTGTGTGTGAGAGAGAGAGAGAGAGAGAGAGAGAGAGAGAGAGAGAGAGAGAGAGAGAGCGTTAGCAATAGTATTAACCTTCCTGACCTGACCCATTTAAATGGATTTAACCTCTCTTCTACTCCCTGGAATTTAATGATTTTCCCTCATTTAGGATCATCAACTGGATGTTTGGAATTAAATATATAGTGTTTGGTAATAAAAAATGTTCTTGTTCTTCTGGTCAGACAAGAAAAAAGTTATTTCTTGTTTTACCTGATTCTTTGACTGTTTTGAGTGAATCTACACTATCAGTGAAAAGTTTGGACACACCTGATTGAATGTTCTATGTTTTTCATTCTCTTAAAGCCATTTTGATCTAAAGGCTTCTGCTTAGATGCTTGAAATGTGTTTCTTAGACAAATATAAACAGTGAAGTTGATCCTATGTATGAATTTCTTTCCAAAGCCTTTGCCTTTCCATCAAGGCAAAGGGCAGCTATAATATAAGATAGTTTTTAACATTTTTTTTGGTCACTGCATAATTCCATTTGTGTTATTTCACAGTTTCGATGTCTTTACTATTATTCTAATATGTGGAAAATAGTAAAAATAAAGAAAAATGCATTAAAAAAAAAAAGCATTAAAGCAGCTCTTCTTCCTCTGTGGTGTCCTGACTGTCTCTCCTGTGGTCCTGCAGGGAGTCCTGCACAGGCGGAGGCGGCAGGTGGACGCTCCGTCAGGTCGTCCCGCTCGCTCTGCTGTGGACCGCTCTGCACGGGCAAGGTAGGAAACCGGCCGCCACTGGGCTCCAGACCGGCCGCCATGTTGTTTCCCTTTGATCTGAACAGACAGGAGACAGGCAACGTCAGGGCGGCCGGGCGGATTTTATTTCTTCAATCGACCTTTTAATCTGATGAAAGGAGATGAAATTAAAACTGAGTTGCTCTCACAGCTGTCAAAACTTTACGCGGCTTGATTTCTCGAGGAAGAGAAAAACTAGTCGATACGTCCGATAAGTCCTCCTTCTTCTCCTTCGTTGAGACATAAACAAAACGGTCTGGAAATCCATATCCAATTGACATCTGCAGCCTTCAGCGTTTACACACAAAAAAATACCTTCAAGCTTAGACTTTAAATGAGAAAGTTGGTTGAAATTAAACTTGAAATGAGAAGTCTGTAGGTTGGGAAATGCTATTGAAGGCTGAAACGTGTGTTATGATTGAACATTTGTAATTTATTAGATGTAGTCCGGACTTCCCTCCTTTCTTGAAGTCTGTAGGTAGGTCATGGTCTCCGGATCGAGGATAATAATCAGAATGAATTATTAGGATTAATAATCGTGATCGCAGTATCTCACAGACCATCAGGATTATCATTATCGCTACAGTCGAGCTGCACATTAAATTAGTGTCAGGTTCACCTCTATGTGGCTGATGTTAAAGGTCCCATATGGTGTAAAACAGGACTCCCCTTGCCTCTGTGATGATAAAGGAGTTGGATGGTCTATCTAAACATGGTGAAAGTATCAAAACGCACGGTCGGCAACTAAATCCATATCCAATCCATATTAGAAAAGCGAGCCTCTAAACGAGCCGTTTGGACTTCTGTAACTTTGTGGCGTCACAAAGGTTCGCTCATTATCATTTTTGTAAGAAATAATAGACTAACAAAGTGTTTTTTTTCAAAGCGGTTGAGCGGTTGTCATTGTTTATTACCGGAGAGTTTTCCCTACCT
>NW_027281718.1:42500-45000 GCF_046629955.1 Centroberyx affinis
TTCATTTCATTTCATAGTATAAAAGATAGCAGTGCCCGAGGTTTAATTCAAAGGCTTTTATTCTGAAGGCGAAGCACAAAGAATAACATGCGGTTGAATCAGTTTTATTGTATGAACACAATGCTGCTACACAGTTGTTTTATGCTGTCGGTGTGTTAAATATGATCTTCTGGTTGATGACATCCATGTTTTTCCATCTTCAGTCTGTTTTTTTCCACGTCTCATTCATGTTTTCCATGTTGCGTTTTGCTGCTGTCGGGTAAAAAACCTTGTAACTCTATTTTTCTTCTTTACTTGAAGCGAAAGTTTTCCGCTGTTGTTTATGTGTGGAGTGAGTTTCTCGTCACTCTGACCCCTGAAACCTGTTAAAAACCTGTTAAAAACCTGTTAAAAACCCATGGTATAGTTTCGAAAATGCATGAGAAAATCTGCATTCTCAGTTCCAAGCTTCTTGGAGATGAGCTATTTTCATCCGACAGCAGCGATTTATGTCTTTCCATCTTTCATTTGTGTTTTTTTCCATATTCCATACACTTGTTTCATCACCTCCTCCTGCTTCTTTCTGTTTTCTGTCTTATTTTCCATCTCTCTGCTTGAGCCTCATTGCCTTCATGCCACTGGCTTCTGTTCACAAAACCACTGGCAGAGGAATCACCGTTCTTCTATTAAATCTATCTATAGTCAGATTTGCATTTGGTTTATACCTGACTCATTGTTTTTTTTCTGTTGGAGCCACGCTGAAACCATTGCATCACTGTTTCACTTGTTTGTTTGTTTTTTAAATAGTCAGAAACTCACTGCTTCACACCAGCATTCAGCTGTTATGGCTTCTCTCTGCAGTTCTGTTGTCACAGCATCACTTTCATACACATTTATAAACATCTTTGGGTAACACTTTACAATAAGGGTCACTAAGTTAACTAACCCTTAATTAACAGTTAACTAATGTGTCTGGTAATCATTCACTAATGGTGTTCATGTGAACTAAGGTATTAATTTATACATTATTTAATAGTTTATAAAGATGACTATTAAATAATGTATAAATTAATACGTTAGTTAGCATGAATACCATTAGTAAATGATTACCAGACACATTAGTTAACTGTTAATTAAGGGTTAGTTAATGCTTATACCCTTAACTTAGTGACCCTTATTGTAAAGTGTTACCCATCTTTTGTTTATACTATGATTCATCACACTTTGTTTTATTTTCTCATGCACATTTAAAGGAAAAATTCACCCTGAAACACTTTAATGCTGTTAGAAAACAGCTGTCAACGATGTACCTTGCATTTATGGGTCAATTTTGTTGTTTGGAATATTTTTTCTTCTTGGTGGATAACTGGCCAATCGTAGACGAGGTGACATCATCTCCAGATGTTTCCAGCAGCTCCAGTGGAGTTTGATATGAGAAAATGTTTCAGGATGTAAAACATCAGCGGTAAACGTCAGGTTTTGGTGTCAGTCCCTCAGAATCAAAGAGCGAGGGCTTCTTTCTAGAGCCGCTATTTTGCACCGAGAGACGTTCAACAGTCATACAGGGAGAAATCCATCGTAGAAGAGGAGAGAGAGACCAGTTTCTCCACCCACAGGAGCAGGAGAGAGACCAGCATGCAATGCAGCAGAGAGACAGGTTGGGGTTTTGAGTAAGGGGGGACGACTCATGTATTTTTCTCAACTGGAAAACTTTCTCTCTGCTGTTGTTATCGCTCTCTCTCCACCTGTAAAACCCACAGCTGAACGCAACAAGTTCTCGTCTCTTCTCTGGCGGTTGTTGAAAGGCATTCTGGGAAATGTAGGAAATCATAACTGCAGTAGAAATGGACAAGGCAGGTTGAGGGAAAGTGGGTAAAAAAAACAAACAAACCACCAAAACACTTCATCACTAAATAACTCCTGGAATGCATTGAACATCACAGACTGCTGATTTAAAACAGTGTGAGAGGATCTGAGTTTGTTTGATTTTTTTTTTTCTTTTTTGAAATCACAGTATTGTGGTTTTGCAATTTCCAAATCACAAGGAGCTGCAATCTTTTTTAGATGGAAAGGTGTTTCAGAAATCTTCCGGAAAGACTTTCTGGTGTCGTGCAGAATGTCTGACCCATAAATCGAGCTGTGGAATTATTTCATTTCATTTATGGAGGATTGGACATGTCGATACAGTATACAGAGACTTTTTCTGTTACATATTTCAAATAGTAAACCAAAAAATCAATATTCCAGCGCACACCAGGATACTAGGATTGACACTATTTTATTAACATATTACATTAAAAACAAAAAGGAGCGAACTACGCGTTTCGCATGTTGCTTCATCAGATTCGCTCTGTGCTCGATTGCCATCAGGTGTGTCTTTAAATAATCAGGTGCTGATTAGCGGAGAATCCAACAGGTTCACATTCCCCAATGCAAATGCATGTCAAGAAGTCAAAATAATAGGCAATAGCAAATATAATTCTACCGTACAAAATTAGATATAAATATTACATTTCCATTT
>NW_027281718.1:50000-55000 GCF_046629955.1 Centroberyx affinis
TTCCCTCTTGGGCCGATCGGTGTCATTTTGGATATGCTAGAACTTAGTGGTGAGATGCATCATTCCTCCAAGTTTTGTCAAAATTGGGTCAGCGGTGGCTGAAATATTGTGTGTGATCACTGTGATGGACATATGAACAAATGAATGGAGGGTTAAACACAAACCACATGAAAACATGATGTTTGAAGGAGTGCTTGCTAGTGTGACCAGTAAGGAATTTATGTAAGGAATTGATTTTTGGCTTTTTAGTATAATGGATTTCAAAATTGTATTGGCTTAAAGAATATTATTTCAACTTTTTGAATGATGTCATATGAGAGGAAAAACTAAATTGTATAGGTCGATAGTTCTGACTCTCAATGCTCAGTGTCTTGTCAAAGTTGAAGAACAGTCTAGAAGTCTACTTAGGCTCCATTTGGATCATAGAAGAACCCTGAAGGGGTTCTTCAAGGAACCTTCCTGGGTACTCCTATGGTTGCAATCTGAAGAACCTCTAAATGTTCCTTGAAGCGCTTTTACTTATTATTATTTGTAGAGCATTTTAGCTAGTACATGTACAAGCTAAAATGCTACATGTTGAAACCATACATGCACTAGCTAAAATAAAATAAAATGCTGTAAAAACTTAAAAACTAGTTCATTGAGGGTTCTTCTAAAATCCAAAAGCACCTCAGGGTTCATCACCTGAGAAAATATCCCTAAAGAATTCCTTGAAGAAAGTTCCTCTGTTTATAAAGGTGTTCTTCAGAGAACCCCCTGGGGTTCCCTTATATTTGTAGTTTGAAGAACCTCTAATGGTTCCTTGAAGCTTTTATACTTTTCAGAGTGCATGGATATGAATTATTGGTAGCTTTTCTGTTATAGAGACCACAAGGACATTCTTTTCTTTCATCAAGTACAGAAGGCTGTTGTTCTGTGTGCCTGCAATCAACATAAACTTGCATATATGTGGATACAACTAGCTTCAACTAGTAGAAAGGAAGAAAGAGTGGCAAAAAGAGGGATGAAGAAAGGAAGCAGTGAAGGAGAGATAACAAAAAACACTGAAGGAGAAAGGAATGAACGAGGGAGGAGAGAGGAATGCAAGCAAAAGAATGCGAGAGAAATGCTAGAAAGGACGGAGAGGTGAAAAGAGAGAAGGGCAGGTTGATGGAAGCTGACTAATCTACAGGATTAGTGTCTCTGAAAAAGAGAGGGAGAGAAGGAGAGAGTTGGAGAGAGAGAGAGAGAGTATTTTTAGTATCTTTAGTTAGCTGAAGAATATCAGTTATCACTAAAGGTATCAGTAAGCTCTTTGAGTCAGAGGGAAATGCCAGCGGCACACAGATACCGAGGCTGGTATCAGATATTGTGTAAAAAAGGGTAGAGTTGAAGTATTTAAAAAATAATTTCTACCTTTTCTCCTCAGCTCTTATTTTCCTTGCACTTCTCTATCACACTTGATCATTTTAGGGTCACAGGAATGTTTTGTTAGATCCACTGTGAGTACGCTATGGCTTTGACCTTTGCACTCTTTACTAAAATCTATTTACAACAGGTCAGAAAAGCACAGCGACTTCATTTTCTATCTTTTTCACACATAGAAGGATGATAGATCCCAAACTAATGGTGTGAGTCTACATTGTACAGAAGCAGATTTGGATTGGTACTTTACATTGGATGATTTTAAAGTTCAGTGGTCAGAACTGGTATCGCCAGTCAAAGATATGGATGATTTTATGGTAAATACATTGTAAAATCTCTCTTTTCAGCTGATTGAGTGCAAGTCAGAGCGATGCTGAAAAAGAGCATACAAGCATATTCTCTGTAAATCTTCCGTGATTAGATAAATGATACACTCCTTTACCCTCCTCACTCCTCTATTTTCGCAAAATCACTCCTCTACTCGTTTTTCATTGATTGCTTCTTTAAAAATGCCACACTGCCAAAACCCGACAAAGCGTAGCCGAGATCCTGTCTCCCACGTCAGCTGGAAAACAAAAGCCTTTTGTCTTCCGTCTCTGTCAGACGGGGTCTTTTTCAGTAAACGAGCGGTAGTTTGGGTTGTAGTTTGAAACCCCTGACAGTGAAGTGTACACACACGTCGAGGCTCTAGACAGGACTGGTTTCAATACTCTGTATGGAAACTGCTTTAAGGCACTGCAGGAAACAAACTTTCTCAGCCACAGTAGCTGGCTCATCCCAAAGTTTCATCACCCACTTTCACTATTTTACCAGCTGTCCTGTAGATCAGAATAGGGCGTCAAAATACCAAAGTGGCTGGTAGACAAACTTACCAGCCACAACCAAAGTAACAGCATTTGGCTGATGGCTGGTGGTAATTTTCCAGCCTTATTGTACACTGCAAAAACTGACATGTTAAGACTAAGTTAGTTATTTTATCTTCTTTTTTCAGGACATTTACTTGGTAGAAGTAAAAATGTCTTGGAGAAAGTTTCTTGCTTCAAGATTTTCAGCATTGTTTTATGATGATTTCTTGAAAGAAGTCATATTGGCATGAATCAAGTGAAATTTATTGAAACCAGCAAGATTATCTGCCAGTGCAGTGAGGTAATTTGACTAAAAATATCACAAAATAAGCTTGATAGGTCTGGAAACAAGATAAAAATCACTGGACAGCTTGTCATTTTTTGCAGTGTAGAAGTGAAGCTAAGTAGAAACACACCTTTCCAAAAACACCACCCATTAAATCACTGTAAACCTCCGTTAAACGCTGCATCTCTAGACACTGAAAAGGCGTTTTACAGGGTATGCTGGTCCTTTCTCTTCACTGTTCTTAGACCTTTTGGAATTAGTCCATATTTTCCGAACTGGATAAAAATATTACACAAGTCTCCCAGTGACAGATACATTTCACAACTATTTAAATTACAAAGAGGTACGAAACAAGGATGCCCGTTATCTCCTTCGTTATTTGCACTTTTTATAGAACCCCTTGCCTCCTTCATTCGACAAAGCAATAGTGCATCAGCTTTCAAGAAACTTTTTATGTTAAAGTCCAATGGTAGTGCCTTTGTTGAGGAGATTCAGGCCGTCAAAATGAGTTAGTCATTGGAGTCCTTGTTACCCAGTTTGAAGCATATTTGTGGAGGTGATGGTAGATTAAAGGTTGGAGAGGCAGGTTTGTGACGGTGAAGGTTGCTGTAAAGAGCTGTTGAGATGCACATGAGCAAGGCATTAAACCTCTAATGGCCATGGGTGGAAGTAATTAATTACATTTACTCACGTTACTGTAGTAGTTTAGCTGTCATTGAGTAGTTTTGTTGTGTACTTCTACTTTTTTGAGTATTTTATTTTACTTTTACTAAAGTAAGTTTTTACTGAAGTTTTGTGCTGCACTACATTTTGAATCACATCCATTACAGAGGACAGATTTTGTGGCTCTTCATCAGCAACAGAAACTGGACAGTAATTCTTTGTTTGTGCACTTTATTTTGTGCATTTTCTAATTAAAAGAGTCTAGTTTGAAATAATTGCATGGGAAAGATCAGATCTAACAACATTCTGTTTTCTAAACATTAACTCAGTCACGTTTACTCTGAGTTCATTTTAAATGAGCAACTTTTTACTTTTATCTCAGTAGATTTGTACAGCAGTACTTTTACTTCTACTTAAGTAAAATATCAGCAAAGTAACAATACTTCTACTTGAGTAGGACATTCTAGTACTCTTTCCACCGCTGCCAATGGTCAACAGTAGAAGACTGTTGTTGTACCAGGCAGCTCCCAGGTGGGAATTTGTGGAACTGTATGAATGTGAAGCAAGGTGGAAATATAGAAGAGCTCAGCCAGCCTGCCCTGGATAAATTTGTTCATTTTTGCTCAACTTACCCTGGATGAATAACAATAAAATTGGTTTGAATGTGGTGTGTGAATTTAGTTGCATGTCATGTCATATCCTCTGTGTCTCCCATCTTATCCGTAATAAAATGAAAGAGAAATGCCTCAACAGTATTATTTAAAAACTTAGTTTAATAATACAAATTTCCCTCAATAATTGCAGTAAAATTGTCTGTTAAGGTGGAACAAAGATGAAGGCAGCAATTTTGCACAGCCTGTTATTATAAAAGATGAAGAGACATAAACAGACAGAGAGAGAGAGAAAGAGAGAGTGTGAGAGAGAGAGAGAGAGAGAGAGAGAGAGAGAGAGAGAGAGAGAGAGACAAAGTGAGTACTGTGACAAAGCAGTCTTTTATTGAATAAGGACTCCCTCTCTTGCCCTCTCACCAAGGCCAATAATTAGCAACAGTGCCCACACACACACGCGCGCGCACACACACACACACACACACACACACACACACAGACACACACAGTACTGGTAATTAGCCTCAGTATCAGAGCTTGTCGACATGTTTTACACATTAAATGAATGATGGTAATCAAAGGGACATGCTGCGTGTTTGTATGAAACACAAGATCTCTTGGTGTCAGGCGATGTGAATTAGTGTGAATTAGCTTGAGGGAGTGAAGTGTAAATTAGTTCAAGTGAATCAAAGCAAGACACACACACACACACACACACACACACACACATACATACATACAGACATGTATGGCCTTCTGTAGACTTTTTCATGTAAATATAATACATATTTTATATTATGTTAGCTGTCAATTTACATATTTGCTTTTTCTTCAGATTCCCATTCCCATTCCCATCCTTTTCATTATTACATATTGTATATACATTGATATTTTACTCCACCAAAGAGGTTATGTTTTTGCATGTGTTTGTTTGTTTGTCTATCAGCAGGATTTCTCAAAAACTCATGAATGCATTTCCATGAAACTTGGTGAACAGATCGGCCGTGGGCCGAGGAACAACTGATTAGATTTCGGGGCTGATCCGGATTTGAGATTTCCGACATTAGATGATTATCTTTTTTTTTTTTTGCAATAACAATGAAACTAACAGAGATAGAGTCTTGGTTCCAAATCTTACGCATATGTTTGCAGTCAAAAAATCTATTTAACTTAAAATATAAGTGAATTATGTCT
>NW_027281718.1:67500-75000 GCF_046629955.1 Centroberyx affinis
GACTGTGAGCTAGTTTTTTACTGAGCAGGATGGAAATGCAGGACGCAAAAGCCTGAACATCATGGCATCAGCGATGACACTTCACTCTTCTCGCTGTCTTCTGGCTGAACTACACGCATGGACATTTTTCAAATTTGTTCCCACAAATGGTGGAGCGGTTAAATCTTTTAATAGAGGACAAAACGTTTTCAGCTGACGAAATACTGATGAAGGCCAGACAGATGAAAACGATTTGTCTGCGGTGGGAGTGAAGTGATCTATCTATCTATCTATCTATCTATCTATCTATCTATCTATTTATCTATCTATCTATCTATCTATAGCTGACTGCCTTCTCTAAGAAAAATTACTATTTACTTTCTAACTGGCATGAGAATTGTGCAGAAATTGTTGGGGAATTTGTTGCAATGCTAACGCAACTTTCCCAGTCCTCTTCTGTCTGGATGAATCGATCTTTGTTCAACTGATTGATTGATTGATTGATTGATTCCTCTCTGGGCTGCTGAACCTTTAGCTAGCTGCACGGCCTGTCTTGTCTTGTCTTGTCTTGTCTTGTCTTGTCTGGTCTTGTCTTGTCTGGTCTGGTCTGGTCTCTTCCTGGTTTTAACCTGATTCCTGGAGTGGCATCTCGTAAGGGTCGATTCTAAACTGCTCTTCTTGTGTCTCCTTGCTCCTCTGCTCTTGTCCTCGTCCCTTACAAAGTCAAGGTATCGTCTCCTCGATACCTTAAGTCCTTGTAAACTCCTTGAATCCTTGTGTCTTCGTCCTCTTCCCTCCTTGACTCCTCGTCTCTGGATAGTCGGCAGCATCTCTGTCTTGTCCAACCGACTCCTTATGTCCTTGAATCCTACCTACTTGCCTCCTGCCTCCTAACGGTAGTAAGTGTTTGCCTCCCTTATCTTTTGCCTTTTGTCTCGTCTCCTACTCTCCTTGTGCCCTTGTCTGGCCCCTATCTCCTTGTCTCCTTACTTCTCGTCTCCTTGTGTCCTTGTCTACTATACCCTTGTCTTCTAATTGAAGAAGCTGGTGCTGGGCTGTCCCCAGCTCTCCTTATGTCCTTGTCTCCTATCTCTTCGTCTCCTAAATGGTACACTGCAAAAAGTCATTTAGTCTATTATTGAGTCCTAAAATCATAACTTTCTTAAAATACGTGAAAGAATCTGCCAATGGGATTTGATAATTTCACTTGCTTCCAATGCAAATCAATTTGTTCCAAGAATTTTGTACAATCAAGTGTCATTTTCTTGATAGTAGTGCAGTGATCTGCCAAGATACTGACACTCATTTTTAGAAAATTCCTGAAACAAGTGAAGCTGCATTGGAAACTTTGGAGTTACTTCACTTTATTGGCTGAATTTTTTTCTTGGTTTAAGAAAAAATAGATTTGAAGGCTGAATATGAGGCTAAATGCCTACTTTTTGCAGTGTATAACTCAACCTCAACAGCTTCAAAGGAGGTTGTGCCTCTTTTTAAAGTTCATGAATTTGTTATTTACCGTCCCACCGTCTGCCCTCCACCTCCAGTGCTGGGCTGCGGCTCACTGAACTGTAACCTGGTGCTGACGGAGGCCCAGGGGGGCATCACGTCGCCCTGCTACCCCCAGGAATACCCCAAGTCTCAGGCCTGTAAGTGGACCATGCAGGCCCCCGCCGGCTTCATCATCCAGCTCTCCTTCCTGGACTTTGAGCTGGAGGAGGCGCTGGGCTGCATCTACGACCGGGTCGTGGTAAACACGGGCAACGCCGACATCAAGTTCTGCGGTCTGACGGCCAACGGGCTGACGCTGAACTCCACGGGCAACGTGATGGAGCTGTCCTTTACCTCCGACTTCAGCGTGCAGAAGAGAGGGTTCAGTGTTAGCTTCCGCCACGGTAGGTCCAGGCCCCCGGGGGTGCGCCGCCTCTGGGATCCTGTTACTAAACGATCTAAATAACGTATCAGCTGTGGTTCTCTCTCTCTCCCTTCACCCCCTGCTGGGCTGGGCTGGGCCTGATGCAGGGGATTAACCAGCTTTCAGGGTGTCGTCGTGGCCACTTGTAGCATATCCACTAGCAGCGTACACACACCTGCATACACACACACACACACACACACACACACTGTATATACATTCACAAAGACACACATGTACACACATATCATCGTTGTCCAGTAAAAACCTCCAATCTCCAAAATGTCAACTTTTCAGGACCTAAGACAGACAGCCTTGTTTTCAGCTCGACCACCAAGTGTTTCACAGTTTATCCAGTGGGGTTTTGAAAGGGTTTCATATAGAGCTGAAACCATTAGTCCATTAATTGAATAGTTGATCGACAGAAAATTAATCAATTATAATTCTGATAAGCGATTAATTGTTTGAGTCATTTATCAAGATTTGCTGGTTACAGCTTCACAGATGCTAACATTTTCTTGCTTTCTTCCATTTTGGATAATTATATAATGAATAGTTTGGGGTTTTTTTGGCTGCTGGTTTTAAGAATCACTTTGGACACTTTGGATTGTTTTTGACATTTTATAGACTAAATGATTAATTGATTACCTGAAAAAATTATTGTTAGATTAACCGATAATGAAAATATCGCAGCCCTAGTTTCATATGACCAGAGGTGGTAGGATTTTCTCATAGAGGAGCATGTGATCCTGAACTGAAGTTAAAACATGATATGCAAACACATACATTCTGTGGCTGGATCATCATCACACACACAGTATGAGACACTGACCTATCATAGGAAGGTTGGCAGCTCTGACAGCTGTGTTTGTGTGTGTGTGTGTGTGTGTAATGCTGCGTATGTGCGTGTATCTGTGTGTACGTGCCTAGATGCATGTGTGAGAGCATGTGTGTGTGTGTGTGTGTGTGTGTGTGTGTGTGTGTGTGAGAGAGAGAGAGTGGTGTTTTTCCATTGCTTACTGGCTGTCAGTGTTTAGTGCTGAGCCAACAGCAACAGCTAGGGGCAGTTCTGCTGGGAAAAGCTCAAGGAAACAGCAGAGACGGACGTTTCAGAAAGACAAACCCCTCGGCTTCATCGATACTCTCAATACAATAGCTGCGTGTTCAGAAGAGCAGAATCATACAAAAACACACACGGCATTGGGTGTATGTTTCTGTCCAGAGCGCCTTGCAGTACCTGTGCATGTGTTTTTTAGCGGTATCCTGGCAGTCTGGGTGCGTCTCTCTGCCCACTGAGCTGCACAGACCGCCTCATAAATGTTAAAATGCTTATTCAGAACATGAAGCAGACTTGTTAATCTTTGTAAAGACGAGGCTGTTTCATTTCTATACACAGTAAAAAAAAAAAAAAAAGAGAGAGAGAGAGAGAGAGAGACGGGGGTTTACGACTTGGGATGGCTGATAACCTGTGAGTTTATGGTGAAAAGATGAGTTGAAATATGGAAAGATGAGAAGATGGTGATTAAGATGTGTTCCAAGTTTAATGGTGGAGTTATGAATTCGGTTTGAGGTGAAGCTCTGATGGCTCTTCTATATTTAATATTTAAATGTGAAGCCCCATGCAGCCGTCTGGTCACTTATCCTGTGATTCTGTCTTCACTTCTCCCTCTGGCCTTTCATCTTTCCTTAATGACTTCCTCTTTCCCCTTCTCTACTTCCTTTCTTCCTTCCTTCCTTCCTTCCTTCCTTCCTTCCTTTCTTCCTTCCTTCCTTCTTTCCTCCCCTTCTTTTCTCCTTCCTTCCTTCCTTCATTCCTTCCTTCCTTCCCTCCTTCCTTCCTTCTTTCATTGCTTTCTTTTTTCAATCCATCCCTCTTATCTTCCTTCCTTCCTTCCTTCCTTCCTCCCTTTGTTCGACTTCTCTCATCTTACTCCCTTCATTTCTTCCTCCCCTTCTTTTCTCCTTCCTTCCTTTCTTCCTTCCTTCCTTCCGTCCTTCCTTCATTCCTTCTTTCCTTCCTTCCTTCCTTTCTCTCTTCCTTCCTTTCTTTTCTCCTTCCTTCTTTCCTCCCTTCCTTCCTTCCTTCCTTTCTTCCTTCCTTCCCTCTTTCCTTCCTTCTTTCATTGCTTTCTTTTTTCAATCCATCCCTCTTATATTCCTTCCTTCCTTCCTTCCTTCCCTCCCTCCGTCATCCCCTTCTTATTTCTTTTTCTTTCTTTCCATTCTTCCTTCTCTCCTTTCCTTTATTCCTTACTTTGTTCATTCCTTCCTTTCTTCCTCTTCCTTCTCCTCTTCCTTTCTTTACCTCTTACCTCCCTTCTTTCCCTCCCTCCTTCCTTCCTTCCCTCCTTCCTCCCATCCCTCCTCCCTAGTTGCCGTGGCACTGAGGAACCAGAAGGTCAGCGTAACCGGCGGCAACGGCAAGGTCACCAAGGTCGCCAATTCTGTTTCCATACCGACGCTCAGTCACCTGACCGTGTGCTTCGAGGTGGCACGCTCCAGCCAGAAACAGGTACCACACACACACACTCACACACACACACACACACACACACACAAATGTATAATTTTGAGAAAATGTCTGTTTTTGCTAGTTTTGGGTGTGGTATACTTGATTCAGCTGCTATGAAAACATAAAGTTACTGTTTATCATTGTTTTTGATGATTGTTTTGTATATTTGATGAAACCACAGTAGTTTTCGCCTGTGTTGAGTGCCTCAGACTGAGCCACAGTTCCCTGGTTCCTCACAGAAAGAGTGGATCTTCACGTACTCCACGACGACATGTAAAGGGATGAAAAATAACTAAAGACAGATAGTCAGTACAGCTCAGTTTAAGGATATAACCACCAAGAGGCGTTTGAATTGTTTTACTGCTGGTTATTTTCGAGGTGACTGGGTAGAAAAAACACAGCTAGGGCAGGTTTAAAAGGAACCTGCTGGCAATAAATCATTTTCTATCTCGGATACGTCATCTCCTGAAACCCCAAATTGCGTTAAAACACGATATCGGTTTACACGTCCATATGAAAACATAAAGTTACTGTTTATCATTGTTTTTGATGATTGTTTTGTATATTTGATGAAACTACAGTAGTTTTCGCCTGTGTTGAGTGCCTCAGACTGAGCCACAGTTCACCTGGTTCCTCACAGAAAGAGTGGATCTTCACGTACTCCGATGACGACGACGATGACGCGGCGCTGAGCTTCGGCTCCGATCGGAACGGCGTGGAGCTGCAGGTCGACGGGCAGGTCTGCTCCATCGAGTCCATCGTCACTTCCTCCGACTTCACCTCCGCTATGAAGCCCTTCTGCGTGACCTGGACGTCGTCCAGCGGCCGCGTGGCGCTTTATTTCAACGGAAACTACCGGGCCAAGACCTGCTCCGCCACTAGCGGGCGCTCCGTGCCGACCGGGGGACAGTTCCGGCTGGGAGGTGAGCAGAGGTTAGGGTTAGAGGCCACCATGGATGAGCAGACTAAGAGAGAGCCACCTACATGGGGTTTTAAAGGAAGAGTTCACCCAGAAATGAAAATCCTGTCATCATCTACTCACCCTCATGCCAAATGAAACACAGGTGAAAGAACTGGTCCCCACTGACTTCAGTTGTTTTGGAGAAGGCTGCTATGGAGTTGTGCTGCAGCCTCCCTGTGTGTTATATGGACAAACTTCACCTGTGTTTCAACTGGCATGAGGGGGAGGAGATGATGACTATTCCTTTAAGTAATGTATGGCCTCTACAGGACCAGTAGGAATTGCAGCAACATCAGTAGAAGTTGTGTGTGTGTGTGTGTGTCGGGGAGTTTTTGTTCCAAAACAGAGTACGGGCTGGAAAGTGACTTTTGAAAGCCAGACATCTCAGCAGCTGGCAAAGAACTTGCTAAATCATTGTTTTTGATCAACAACCCTGTCAACCCCCTGCAGATATATTATGATCATTTTGTGGTGCGGGCCAGTAAAAATATTACTTATTTCCCCTTTAATTAGGTAGCACTTAATAAAATCACATAATGTACAAGGCTGCAGCAGCATAGTATGAGTACAGTTTCATTGGTAATACTTTTCTCTGACATTGTGTTGTCCCACCCATGTAAATACACTGTGCATTAGGGAGATTACAATGAAGAACTAACAAAATATTACTGTGTACTTACAATACCTTTCCGTTGGTTAATACACTGAAATAAGAGCACTATAAAATATTATTCACTTTTCTTTTCTTTTTTTTTTTCCAATAGAATTTTATTGAATTTTAATGCAATTACATTGACAGTAGAATCCCCATCGCCCTTTCCCCCACTCCCTCCCTCCCTCCCTCCTTCCCCCTCAAGCATATAGAACATCACCCCCACCAACCCCAAACAATCCTTGGGTCTACATTGAAAATAATGTTAATAATGATAATAATAAACCAAACTAAATTCAAGTAGCTTACAGGGCATACATAGGACCAAATAGCCATTGGTAAAATGGACTAGTATTAATATAACAATTACAGAATGATGGATAAGAGATGTGAAAATAAAGAGATAAGTCAAAGCTCATACACAGGCAGCTTCTTAAGTTGCATATTATTCACTTTTCTGAGACTGATATAAGCCAGCAGTGTTTACTCCAAACTGACTCCGTCTACCTGTCCAGGGCAGCACAGTTTCGACGGGGCCGTCTATAACTTCCGGCTGTGGGATTACGCCATGTCAGTACAGCAGCTGTCGGCGCTGACCTGCGACGCCGTGGGGAATATCATCGACTGGGACAACAGCTACTGGGACATCCCGTCCTCGCTGGCCCAGACCGACTCCACGCTCAGCTGCAGTGAGTATCTGTCAAGGGTCACGGCCCGCTTCACAGGGATTGGCCTGAGTGCAGCGGGTTCACAGAGAGTTTGACCTGAGCTGTTTGTTACACAATACAGGACAGACTCACGAGGAACAGGACTTCACATTATGTGCAGACAAGACATGAACACAGAAATACAAGTATACATACAAGAGCTGTATGTACACTGCAAAAACTCAAAAATACCAATCAGTGTAACCTTTGTAAACGCTGGAGGGATGGGAGGAAGGAAGGAAGGAAGGAGGGAGGGAAAGAAGGGAGGTAAGAGGTAAAGAAAGGAAGAGGGGAAGGAAGAGGAAGAAAGGAAGGAATAAAGGAAGGGAAGAATAAAAAGCAAAAAAAAATGTAGAAGGTACGGAAGAGAGGCAGGAAGAAAGGAGGAGAAGAAAGGAGAGAAGGAAGAATGGAAAGAAAGAAAAAGAAATAAGATGGAGGGAGGGAAGGAAGGAAAGAAGGAAGGAAGGAGGGAGGGAAAGAAGGGAGGTAAGAGGTAAAGAAAGGAAGAGGGGAAGGAACAGGAAGAAAGGAGGGAATGAACAAAGGAAGGAATAAAGGAAGGGAGGAATAAAAAGCAAAAAAAAGGTAGAAGGTACGGAAGAGAGGAAGGAAGAAAGGAGGAAAAGAAAGGAGAGAAGGAAGAATGGAAAGAAAGAAAAATAAATAAGGAGGGGATGACGGATGGAGGGAAGGAAGGAAGGAAGGAAGGAAAGAAGGAAGGAAGGAGGGAGGGAAAGAAGGGAGGTAAGAGGTAAAGAAAGGAAGAGGGGAAGG
>NW_027281718.1:80000-81810 GCF_046629955.1 Centroberyx affinis
TGTTGGAGGCAAATTGGAGAATCGCTCAGCTCTGGTGGAGGTTTGCTCTCTACCAAATGCCTTCTAGTTCGAGTAGATTAGATGAGATGAAACTTAAATGATCCCATGGGGAAATTGGGTTGTCACATAATACAACAAATAATTGCAACAAATAATTTAAACATCCAAATGTATTGAAAATAATACAACAAGGAAGAGATAAAGATACATCTATAGGTTCAAGTGGGTGTGCAGCTTGTCACATTATCAGGTGTAGAGATGGGAGAAATCATGGGGATGGGAGAAAACATTGGAGCCTTTAGGCGTCTTCCAATAATTAATCAAGCAAAGCAATTAAAAAATAAAAATCATTAGTTGTCAAAGTTTCTGACGGATCACGAGCTGAAAAGGTTGAGAACCACTGGAGCTCTGTAAACTTTCAAATGCCGTTGACATTGTGCTTGACTGACTGATTGCTTAATTAACTGTCTGTTATTAATTGATTTCTTAATTGACTGTTCCCCATGTCCAACTCATTGTTACATGATTGCTTAAACGACTTGACTACCTGTGTTCTGTCTGTTATTAATTGATTGTGTAATGGATTGTTTGACCTTGTGTTGATGTCATTTGTCATAAAGCTTTAACTGATTTTGTCATTTTGCTTAATTAACTGCCTTCCCATGTTGGAGCCGTTATTAACCGATTGCTTAATTGACTGATTGACCTTGTATTACTGTGATATCTCCAAAAGTTTTAATTGATCTTATCCTGAATTGTCTGACCGCCCAAGTTTTATCCGTTATTAGCTGATTGCTTATTTGACTGATGGCCCACTTGAAGTCCACTAATCTCTTCTTCTCTTCACAGTCTGCTACCCTCATTGCATTCACTTAACTACTGCTGCGCCAACTAGTGGTGAGTGCTGCTAACAACCTGCCAATGCGTGTGTGTAAGTCTGTGTGTGTAAGTCTGTATGTAGTTGTGTATAATTTTGCTTGCGCTAACAATGCCATGATGCACGCAGCAGAATGTGTTAACCTGTAACCCCAGGCCTGCTATTGTTCTCTCTTAAAAGGGATGGATCTTTTTTTTTTTTTTCGCATCTCTCAACTCAACACATGCTGTAAACTGCTGAAATGGGTGTTGTCTTTTTTTTAATGTATTTTTAAAGAATGTATCTGTTTTAGTTTTTTAATTTGTTTGTTTTGGATGAACTAGACAATGAACTACACCTAACATTGTTATTCAGCCTGAAACACACCCTCTGGCGGCCATATTGGAGGTCCTCAGCTCCTGGGCAGCAGTGACTGTGAACAGCTGATTGTATTTCTAAACATACAATGTTTTCTGTCTCAATAGAATTGAACAGGCATGGTTCATTTCTGTGACTGGGAACTGATCAATTGTGTGTACATAATGTCAGCTTGTTAGCTAGCTGACCAGATACTGTGGTTAGCTTCTTGTTGTAAACACATCTGATCGTGTGCTAGCTAACATATCCAGTAGAAGCAAGCGTAAGCAGTGGCTAGTAGTTGCATCTTAACATGAACAGTTGCTTTGCTAAAGTAGCCTGCTGGCTAGTTAGCTAGCTAACAGTTTGTTCAGGTTGACTGAGCTGACTCTTCTCAAGCTACAACTCAGAGTGTTTTGGAGTAGAGACTAGGGCTAAAGACAAGACAGTTTACTGTGTCACAGTAACCTACATCTGGAAACAAATCCACCTTCTCACACTATTCACTTTTACTGAGAACGTTACTGAATGGATCTACAGCCACACCACAACAAGCTGCTCTCTGTTTCTAGCCTGGTTGTTATAGATTTAGATATT